>NW_015508386.1:4191-5710 GCF_001515645.1 Sinocyclocheilus grahami | reverse complement strand
GCCATCTCAAAGGTCCCTGAATGTCATTGCTAGGATTCCAGAGGTAAAATAGTTTCCTTTAAAGTATGATTCACACAGAGATATAACAAGAAAATACAACTAATTGTTTTTGTTCCCACTGTACTAGATGACACTGTCAAGAATGGATATTCCTCTTCCCATCGCTGTTCCTATCAATCCAGACGGAACCCTTTCCATTCAAATCGATGAGGACATTCTCTCTTGGATCCAAAAACATATCAAGGAAGAATAAGACATTACATTTGACATTTTCAGAAGAGAATGGGAGCTGTGTTCATGGAGAACTCCTTGACAGTTTAATTGAACACATTATCATTGTTGTCATGTACAGTATGTAATGTAATGCAGTCTAATGCTAATAAATATACTGCAAGTGAAATTGAGTTAACTGCTTTCATTTTATAACACTAAGTAATACTCATAACAGTTTTTGCACTCTTCACAACAAGGTTCAAAATAATAATAATATTAATAAACTACAGCAGTTTGAATTTCTATAGAGGTATATTAGAGACCATACCAAATACACAGTTAAGGTCAGAATTAGTAGCTCTCTTGGTAAATGAAGGCTCTTAGTAAAGAAGGCTGTAAAAATAAATAAATCTGGGGAGGGAGGGAGGGAGGGGGTGGGCACATATTGGCCACAACTATTAGCACCCCTAGAAATTATTACGAATAAAATATCTATTAAGGATATTCCCATTAATCTTAAATGTTTTAACACACCAGGGTGACTACAAACATGAAATTGTCCAGCCATCACTTCCTGTTTCACATGAGAGTATAAATGTAAGGTAACACAAAGGCCAAATTCTCTTAATCATCCATAACAATAGTAAAAACCAAAGAATATAATTCTGGTGTGCTGCAAAATATTTTTGAGCTTCACAAAATAGAAAGTGGCTGTTAACAAAATAGGTAAAACATTGAAAATTCCCATTTCCACCATCAGGGAAATAATTGAGATGTTCCAATCAACTGGAGATGTTATGAATTTGCCTGGAAGTTGACGTGTCTATTATCCTAATGCACGGAAAGGTGGATAGTTTGAGTGGCCAACAAAACTGCAGAAATTAGTTGATACTTGGGGTCAGAACGCCTATTTATCAAACAGCACCTACATCACTACAAGTTGTTTGGGAGGGTTTCAAGAAAAAAATTCTCTCCTCTCATCCGAAAAACAAACTCAGTCATATTCAGTTGCCAGACACTACTGGAACTTCAAATGGGACTGTGTTCTACGGCCAGATGAAAAACAAAAAAAAACCATGCCCATAGCTAAATGTACTGCTGGATCTTTAATGTTTTGGGCCTATTTTTCTGCTAGAGGTCCTTGACATGGCATCATGGATCCTATGAAATTCCAACATATAAAAAAATCTGCTAGGCATCTTATATTGGGCCATGGTTGGATCATCAGCACAATGATCCAAAACAAACATCAAAATCATCTCAAAAATGGGTCACTGAGCACAAAATCAAGGTTCTGCCATGGCCA
>NW_015508386.1:404-3010 GCF_001515645.1 Sinocyclocheilus grahami | reverse complement strand
TTTTTTTAGATTAAGGGCCAGGGTAACCTAACCTAAAACTGATAGCTCAGATATGCTTTCAACCCTGATCGGTTAACAAAAATATAATTTTGTATAAAAAATACACAATAAAAATGTAGTTTGCTGTAATATACCTCACTCCATAGCTATATATATAAACTGTAATTCTGTTGTTTCGACATGACGTGATATGTCAAAAATGGGGAAAATACGACCTTTTTAAATATAAAAGACAATTCTCTGCATTTCACTATGGACATTGGCCTGAAGAATGACATGATGACAGGCCAGGGTAACCTAACCTTTAACTGATATTTACGTTCAATTAAGTTGACAAAAGTTCTGTCTTGTTGACACTGATACTTTCTTAAATACATCTGTTAAAAATTAATTTAAGAATTAATACTTGATCAGCAAGAAACTAGTATAAAAGGCCTGTTTCTCTGAACAGTTCTTCACAAACCATCAGCCATGAGAGCTGTTGTGCTTGCCCTGACTGTAGCCCTTGTGGGTAAGTCAAAATATATTTATATATTTTCTCCATCTCTCTCTTTATACCTCTTTGATAAAGCTACTGAAAATTATTTTAAAGAAAACTAAAAAATTCAAAGAAAATATTTTTTGTGTGTTTCTTTCAGCGAGTCAACAGATCAACCTTGGTAAGTAATATGATTTGGAAAATTAGTTTTTAAGTGGTAACCTAAATTGCATTACTGCTTAAATGTACTGGTCTTAACAACTGACTCAAAAATACCCTAACCTTTTCAGTTCCTGAGTTTGCCCTCGATAAGACCTAGTTTTCTTTGAAATTATGACTCACACAAAGACATAATAAGAAAATTCAACTAATTGTTTTTGTTCCTGTTGCACTAGATGACACTGTCAAGAATGGATATTCCTCTTCCCATCGCTGTTCCTATCAATCCAGACGGAACCCTTTCCATTCAAATCGATGAGGACATTCTCTCTTGGATCCAAAAACATATCAAGGAAGAATAAAACATGAAGAATTACATTTTACATTTAAGAAAATGTTAGCTGTGTTCATATTGTATAGTTCATATTTTATGTTTAATTGAATTTTACCACTGATTTAATGCAAGCAATACTAATAAACACCCTGCAAGTTAGCGACTTGTGAATTGTTTTCACTTTACAGTAATGTCTAGAATTTTTTACTGTTAAATAATTTTAACAAATAGCCTTCATATAATTGAAGCAATCAACACATTATGTTAAAATTGGTTATACATTATAATAAAGACCACAAAACAATCACAATACATAATTTTAGTTACGATAAATAATATAAAAAGACTACATAAATTAGTAACACATGCAGACTGGCTTTTTTAACCTGGTCACTATAAAATTTTAATATTTAAAGGGGTCATGAACTGCCTTTTTTATTATTCTATAATGTTCTCTGATGTCTACTTATAATGTTATCAAGATTTTTACATCAAAAAACATAATATTTCAGCAGTAATAGGCTTTTTTCTGTCCCGTTTTGACCCTTCTCATCGGATCGCTCTGTTTGAATAGGCGTGGCGGATTGTAGACTCGGAAGTAAACACCCACTGCTATGATTGACTAGTAGTGTATGTTTGACAGCTACATTCATCCTACAGTTGGTTCCCCCTCATGCATTCAGAGAATTCATTTAATCATGCATTCTTTCATTTAATTTCTTTCAGCACTCCTTATGTTTTCACACACAATGAAACCTACGTTGCCTGTTGCGCCTGCGTGAGACTGTTAATTTTACTAAATGCTGAGTAGTATTTATCGCGACTTTTTCCACGTATTTATAAATTAATCCAAGCTATTCAGTGAAGAGCAGGTTTGAGCAGAGTGATTTTTCTTTTGGTCTTTAATTAAGATTAATGAAACCGATAGCAAACTGCTCTTTCAGATCAAATGTACGGATCTGACACACACATCAGATTTTCTGTTTACGGTCATTTAAAACTTTTTATTTTAACTTAGACTGTGCTTACACAAGGACATTCGCCAAAACGGGCATTTTGACTTTATTTTAATTGTATTGGGCCTTTCAAGCACAGTAAGATGAAAAGTGAATTCTGTTATGGTGCGGTGTCTGGGAAGTGGCTGTGCGCGCGCTTTGGGTGCACGCGCCTACAGAAAACAGCGCTCGAGTACCGAATTAGTTCTCTTTCGTGATTTCTTGTGCCTGAACGGTTTAAAAGCTTTTGAATGCTTACTGGCAAAACTAAAAAACATGCATATGAATGATGAACTTTTGTGACGAGTCAAAAATAAAGCATTAAGCTGAAGGGGGAAATTTTCAAAATCTCAGTTCATGACCCACTTAATACTCATATGGTAAAAGCGCATCTCATTGCAAAACATGCAGAATTATCTTCAAGCAACACAATGCCATTTGCTTCAAACCAAAAATTTAGCTGAAATATGTTCTTAGAGAATATTTTTTTTACTTCAATAACCCAATTACCTCATAAGTTAAGAAATTATTTATTAAAAGATGACAAAACTCCAAGCAGAACAGCAATAAAATGTCAAGAATAATCACTTTCAAAATGTATGACAGCTTTCTTTTCAGATAACTACAATAATAAATCATT
>NW_015508386.1:0-394 GCF_001515645.1 Sinocyclocheilus grahami | reverse complement strand
CATTTACGTATTTTGAGAGCAAGAAATCGTAACCTAGGTTTACCTTAACACTGAAAGTCATGTTCCTGGGAGTTGTGATTTGAAAGGACAGCTAAAAATGCGAAATTCTCCTTCACGCCATTATCAATACATTAGTTGTATTGTCATGCGCGTTAATGCGTGTGTGCGTCAACCAAAGGAAAGGTATGACATCCCAGCAAAAAATAAAATGTAAACACTGTTTAACTAAAAGTAAGTTTAAAGGCCAGCTGACAAGTTACATTTAAATACCTCAAAACGTATTGAATAAAATGTATTGAATTGAAACTTTTTGCGTTGCATTTAGAATCCAACAGTACACTCTTAAAATTAAAGGTGCTTCAAAAGGTTCTTCACAGCGATGCCATAGAAGAAC
>NW_015508385.1:35912-36809 GCF_001515645.1 Sinocyclocheilus grahami | reverse complement strand
ACAGCTGAGTAATCTGATATTCTTTAGTAATAAAAATAGACCTACGTGAAAAAAACAGGCTTTTGTATGACTATATTGGTATATAAACTAATGATGAGGGAATGATAATTGGGCCAAATAAAGTATTAAAACCAAGTAATCACATGGTTTTATTGAACAACGGCCTGGTGGTGTTTCACCTTACAGTGTGATTCAACGGCGGTTAAATCATGTAATTTTAATATTCAGCCACATGCAAACTCAGAGCGAGGGTCTAAACTTTTATTTTGAAATAGCGATGTACAACAAATCGCATATTTAGAAATATGTCGGTGTTTTCTCTTGTGTTGGCATAGGTTTATAAATGACTTCCGTTACAAATATAGTGAGATAACGCACACTGTTGTCCCAGATGAACGTTAAGCGACCCAAACTCACAGCATATGCAGAAGAAGAGTTTGTCGACCGAGATGGAGATGCGCTGCACGCTTGTAAATGATCACAGCGCAACACTAAGCGCGTCAGACTTTATATGCATTCCTAAATGCACGTGATTGGAAACCCAAACAAACAGCACATGCAATAAAAGACCAAACAATAGGGATGTAACGATTCACTCAACTCACGATTTGATTCACGATTTTTTTATGAGATTGATGACATTATACAGTAAATGAGAAGGTGTCCTTTTGTTAGGCTATTGCTGCACGTTTCTTTGTAAAATTGAAATATAACAAAACTTAATTGAAATTTTAAAACAAACCCCAAATCAAATGAGCAAGTGACACAAATGGTGTCTAGATGAATTAGCATTTTCAATAAGCCCGTCTCTGTTTTTGTTCAGAACAAAAAGCTAATGTGCTTTCAAAAATAAAAAAAAAGATTAGACAGTAAGATGTGTGTGTGCTTTAAATTAAA
>NW_015508385.1:34290-34523 GCF_001515645.1 Sinocyclocheilus grahami | reverse complement strand
ATTTGTAAGGTAAATCATTTATAAACCTACGCAAACACAGGAGAACATAACATTATCTTTCTCAATATGCTAACTGTTCATCGCGATTTCAAAATAAACGTTCAAACCCTCACTCGGAGTTTACACGTTTTGATGGCAACATAATCAAGAAATTACGGTGTCTGTAGCTTATCCGTCATAAATAATTAGCCATATATTAAAGATTAAGTGGACATTTGAATTAAATGTTGTTG
>NW_015508385.1:23546-23772 GCF_001515645.1 Sinocyclocheilus grahami | reverse complement strand
TTCTCAAATGGTTAATGTTAACAACATCAGCATTGCATGACTGTGTATATAGTGTGCATTAGCGTGTAGATTTCAATTTCTGTACAGTAATCTCTAATTGTCATACCATTTTTAATATTAAGAAATGTGTTTATTTTTAACCCAAAAAGCAAATTATTCTTCCTTCGAACTGATCGTCTTTAATACAAATCTTGTGTAATCCCAGGCTATCTGTAATCAGATGCAC
>NW_015508385.1:20219-21727 GCF_001515645.1 Sinocyclocheilus grahami | reverse complement strand
TATATATATATATATATAAATAACTACTGATTTATTTTAATATAAAATTGTATGACTTTTTTATTCATTTTCATATTTAAAAATTAAATATACTTAATTTTTTTTAGCTTTTTAATTCCAGTTTGGGGTGCCCTAAACAAACAAATAAATAAATATTGTAAATCATTTTTAATTATTTTAATGTGTGCAATTTTTTAATTTTTATGAATCGTTTTAGCTCTTTAATCCTAGTATGGGAAGCCCTAACAAATAAATAAATTAATTAAAATAAAATAAATAAGATTTAATGGAAAATAATATATGTACTTATTTTTATATTTAAAATGGTAATGTCTTTATGAGAATTCCTTTTTAGCTTTTTAACCCCAGTTTGGGAAACTTTAACAACGGCAAGCAATATTTAATGTCCATTTTATTATTCAATTGATAAATAAGTGTAATAAGCAGGCTGATGTTCAGACAGATGGTCATTCTAATAAAATAAGAGCTGTTCAGGGTGATAAAGAGTCTGTGCTTCATCCTGGGTTTATATTGTGATTATGAGCGATGATATTTTCCTTCACACAGAATTAACCCTCAGACCTCACGATGATATGAGTGCAGAAATGCTTCACATACTGATAAACCTGCATGACTGTGCCACACTTACACTTTCAGCCATTGAATACTCGGAGCCCAGCTTCTTGGCCAAGCCATAGTCGCCCAGCTTGATCAGGTTGGTTTTGGTGAGGAAGATGTTCAGCGTTTTGATGTCCCTTCAAAGCAAACACACACACCACTCACAGCGACTGCGCTGCTTTATTCATAATCAGCTGATGAGAAAGCAGTTTCTGTGGTTCTCTCTTTACCTGTGCAGGACGCCGGCTTTATGGATGTGAGCGACGGCAGCGGCGATCTGATATAAGTACCACACAACCACCTGTGAACAACAGAGCCGCAGCTGTGAGCAGGGTTCCTACAGAAACTGCTAAATGGAATTCCTGGACTTTCTTTTGGTTTTCAAGGACTAAAATCAGAGATCTCACTTGTCAAACAATATCGTTATTATCTTTCAATTCTGATAAATAAACTAATAAAACAAAACGGTGCAGCACATGCAAAGCATGCAATGACTGCGGCAACTTGAACTTTTGAAAGGATACTATGGCAAAGTTATCGCTTTCCTTATTTCTTTACTCCAGATTTTTTTTCATGAATTTATGATTGATATATGACACTTGGATTAGCTATATCACGCTCATAGAAAATGTGTGAGAATACACTTAGCTCACGAAATGAGACAAAATACACATACTTGGTTCACTAGAACAAGACGATATTTTAATACTATTTTTCATGACAAAATATTTGTCTTTTAAGCACACAAAGCAAAACAATGCAGTTGTATTTTGGGTCGTACTAATCTAATCTAGGGTCGTAACTAATGATTATTTTGCTAATCAGTTAATCATCTGATTATTTTGACAGCTGAGTAATCTGATATTCTTTAGTAATAAAAATAGACCTAC
>NW_015508385.1:18503-19514 GCF_001515645.1 Sinocyclocheilus grahami | reverse complement strand
AAAAAAAAGATTAGACAGTAAGATGTGTGTGTGCTTTAAATTAAAACAATTCTTTATACTTTTGACTCAGCTGTACACAAAGCAGCACTGTGCTCACAAACGCTACTTTATCAGACATTATACGTCTGTGAGATGAAACAAAAATGCCACTGAAACTTCTCTGAAGGCAGTCGGTTCACGTCAGAGATGCATTAATATAAAACACCCATCAATAAAGACCAGCGGATCACACTAAAGCCACAAGCGCAGACTCGAGCGGAGCGGTTTTCGTTTTATTCTAAATTAATTTTGGTTAAAAAGTGTACTAATGTTATTCAGTAACAAAGCAAAGTATTATAAAACCAATGCAATTGCAATTTCAAGCGGTTTCAAGCACTTTATCCAAAATCCAAGCACTTTTAAAACACTATGTTAAAACTCAAGCATTTTCAAGGATTTCAAGCACTCGTACGAACCCTGTCTAATAAATACGGCTGTTTTCAAGGGGTTTCCAGGACTTAAATTTCAAAAAGTCAAATTCAAGTACTTCATGCACTTTAAGGGCCGGTTTTACTAACAGCTTGCGCCCGCGCAAACCTTTCTTATTGAATATGCATTTGTAGGAGTTTCCCTTTAAATGTATTATTAAAATGAATGTAGCATTCCTACTGAAACGTAGTATTAAAATGAATCACGCAACGCGATTTACTAACATTGTCAAATTACTGGTATTTCCGCCATTATTTAACGCCCAAAAAAAGCATGTCTTAAACTGTTAAACTGAACAGAGAGCGCGTGGTAGAAGTGAGAGGATTTTTTCCACACAAATTAATTTATTTTGAATGCCAGAAGAACATTATTTGAACATATCGTTTGCCAAGCCATGTTATTTTAAATTTGCTTCAGGAAATAAGTCACGCAATACCAGGTCTATCAAAACTTCTTGCAACCATTCATTTTTTGGCCTCCGGTTCTTTTCAACGTACCGTGGCTTCTTTATTCCTTTATTTGCGACAAGGCTAATTTGCGCTG
>NW_015508385.1:11013-12264 GCF_001515645.1 Sinocyclocheilus grahami | reverse complement strand
AAAAAAAATTATATACGAGATAAAAAGTTGTTTTTTTAACTAGCTCTTAAGACACAGTGGCTGTTTGTGCAACTGGCCTCCCATTTAAGCCGCTCATTATCAGTGGGCGTGGCTGGAACGACCAACCCGCCAATCACAGCAGAGCGCCGATCCTCCGACAGTGACGTAGCCTGGGCCTATGTTGTTAACAGCAGCTGCTGACAGGAATACACGCTGAGAGAGTGCTGCTCACCTCAGTGCGTCTGTACAGCGTCGCTTCTCCGAAAGAGCCCTTCCCCAGCACTCGGATGGGGATGTAATGCAGTCTCTCCTCTTCTCCGCTGAAAGCTCCAGATGTTGATGATCTTCCGCCGACGGACTCACACCCAGACTCGGAGTTCAGAGAGGCGTAGTGCCGCTCGTACTCCTCCAGAGACATCTTACAGCAACGCGTTAAGCCTTGTGCTGGATCTGGGCCTGAGCATTGGTTCGACTCCTGCGCCGCTGAGATCGCCTCAGACCGCAACACCGCGCGAACACACTTTTAGCCGTTTAATCTACTTTCTTCGTGCCCCGTTTCTTCCTTTCCAAACTGAACTACACCAGACGAAGTTGCTGTTGGGAGTCATTTCCGAGAGGGAGTCGATTCATTCGTGCGTTTGTTCTGAACAGGCGCGCGTCTGTTGAACTCATCGAGCGAGTCGAATGAATCTTTGAGAGTCGACTCTGCTCTGTTCGGACACAAGCGGAACCGGAAGTGATTAGATTTCTCCCCGCCCACGGCCTTTTTATTTCAAAATAATGTGCAGCATGAAATAAATCGATGACATACAAACTAATATAAACGTGCACTCATCATGTTATAAATGCTTTATTATATATTTGTGGAACTGAGTGTTCTAATGACATTCATCAGTAGCTATATGACTGTACATTATGTAATGCTTAACATGTTTATTTCCATATGACATTACACTTCTGCAGATCACGCTGTACAGCTGTCGAACATCGTCCAAAAACAATGCATTCCCACTTTTACAATTACGCTGGGTCTCTAATAAAGAAGGTCTAAAGGAATAACTGCTGGTCTGGCTATGTGCAGCACGTGCTTCTGACACTCAGATGTAAAGTGTGCATCAGCTCATACTGTCCCTGCACATCAGCACAGCTCTTCTTCTCTTTAACACTCACACTACACCTGACAGAAACACTGCTCCGCTTTCCCCGCAGCACATCGATACTCCATTTACACGTGTTAGTGTGGACAACAAG
>NW_015508385.1:2127-3194 GCF_001515645.1 Sinocyclocheilus grahami | reverse complement strand
TGGAAAAATAGTTAGCCCTTGATAAAGAAACAGCTTCCTGATATTGAGACAGAATAGCTTGCAAAAGTTGATGAGACATGTGCAGTTTGTCCCGTTTCCATATTCTTTCTGCCCTTCTACATTTTTTCCTTAAAGCTTTAATGTCTTTATTTAGCCAGGGCTGCTTTTTTCTTAACTTTGAGAGGAGCAACTGCATTTAATACTTCAGTACAAGCAGCATTGAAATTAATAACCATATCCTCAACATCCATGCCTTGCGATGCCAAATTGGTACTACCAGCTGCCGAAGCTAAAAACAAATCTTTAAAATAGATTAAAAAAACTCACTGTCAAACACAACAGGCCAATGGTCAGACAAACCAGTATCATTTACATAAATGTCTTTGATGGGGAAGCCTGAGGATAACACAAGATCAAGTGTGTGCCCTAACTTATGTGTAGGGCCAGATATAATAGACATAATAAATATACACAATACACACACATATATTCTGTAAACAAAAACATTTATTTGGGATGCGATTAATCGCTCGACAGCACTAGTAATTTATCAAAATGCTCCTCTCTAGTTATTTTTGTTTATGGACATTGAATGTCTTTCATGAGGAAAATGTGACATTACATGACATTGTTTACAAGCTGTTTCACTAACAAAACTGCTATACAATTCCACTGAAGGGAAAAGAGAAGCATGCACTTGTGTTTGTGTTCAAGAACGAAAGGTTTGGAATGACAGAACCATCATTTGGGTGAATGAACCCTTTAACAAACACAAATATGCATGCATTTGATAACACAAGAGAAAAGAGAGCATCATAGATTACAGGTGTCATGGACTCAATCTGAGCTCGAGATCAACAATCTGATGCAGTCAGAGAAGGTCTGCTACACACTGAGCCAGCAGGAGACGCGGAGGACACACCGATCCGGCAGATCTTCAGCAGGAACCAGAGCCACAGCAGCACCGCAGCGATCCAGAGCCTGCAACCCTACAAACACGAGAGCACACTCAGTCCTGCCCAGAACACACACTAGGGCTGCTCGATTAGGGCAAAAATCATAATCAC
>NW_015508385.1:0-938 GCF_001515645.1 Sinocyclocheilus grahami | reverse complement strand
AGCTTGTAGAATCTGCAGAAGAATTGATCGGGAAGGTCTGTAAGCGCAGGAGAATGAGCAGCGGTCACCTGATACGCTCTTACAGCACTTCAGGACAGCTGCTCAGTGTTTTTCAGAACGCTTGACACGTCTGATTTGTTCACGTTTCAAGGTTTTGATCTTTTAACGTTTAACTAGATAGATGTGATTCAATAACAGTCTCTTTATTGATCATCTGGTTTAAGAAAGTTCGGTAACACTTTACTTAACGCCTTTATGTATAATGCATTATAAAAGTAGTTTTAATGCATCAGTTATGTTTATAATGCATTGTACAATCTCATAAATAAGTGTAAACACAGTTAATACATTTACATTTAGTCGTTTAGCAGATGCTTTTATCCAAGGTAGGATGCATCTATCTATCATATGTTGCTGCCTTCATTACTGTGCTATACTATGTGTCTTTTAATTTTACAGTTGATATTTATATATAAATACATTTACTTGTTTTCATGAATGCATTTTACAACAATACAAAGAGCAATGTGTAACATTTCACCAGATTTAGTCCTACACTTATTCACGTTTATTTGTTCCACAATAAATAATGTTATTTCACTAAATGCTTAGATTTTTATCAAATTGTGCACTTGTGATTTTTCTAGAATAACGTTTGCTGCTAAATCATCCACTAACCTATTTTAAGATAGATTATAGAGGTTTTGGTCACAGGATTATGATTATATATTTCTTCATTTGTTATTAATGAAGTTGTCTATATGTAGCAGATTGTGTTTAACACACACAAGAGTGACGTTCAGGTCAGCACGCAGACGTATAGAAATTCTACATTGATTGGGATCGGATCTGAAAAAAAGGTATCATATAGTAAGTACATGTAGTTAATATTTCTCGGTACTTAAATGTATAATTACACTGTAACAAGGACACTGTAA
>NW_015508384.1:21744-23784 GCF_001515645.1 Sinocyclocheilus grahami | reverse complement strand
GTTTTGATTGTCATCACTGTTAGTGGTACAGTTATACTTGTGCTGATCTCCGGTCCAGATGTTTTGACTGTCGTCACTATTGATGGTAAAGCTGTACTAGTGCTGGTTTCCGGTCCAGATGCTTTGACTGTCGTCACTTTTGGTGTTACAGTTATACTTGTGCTGGTCTCAGTCTCTGTTCCTGGTGTTTTGTTTGTTGTATTTACAGTTGGGATAATGTTTGTTGTACTTGAATAGCACATAGTAGGTTTTTGGGAAGGTTTTGTTTTCTTTCTCCCATCCACTATCTTCATCACACGCTTAGCCCAGTTATTATCACGATCTGAACAAATAACTTTGTTTTTCTTGGTGTGGAATCTGTACATGCAAAAAAGTATAATTGACATTTTAGTTCTCATCATTTAATTATCCACCAATGTATTACTTACTCTGTGGAAAACTTAACATTGTGATAGATTATAATAATTCGGAACTTGCCTTACAGCTCTGATAGGACATAGCGGTTGATCTTGCATAGTATAATTCACAATGTAGTCAGCTTGTATATTGGTGCCTGACACAGTAAGACAGCAGTGTACTGGACGTCCATCAACTATTGGAGAAGCGCATCATTTTATTCAGATAAATTATCATTATATTCACAGTATAAGGTGTACACACGCACACTCTCTCTTAAAATACATTGCAGTCTGAAGTTCTCTACATTTCAGTTAATTTAAAGTTACTGAGGTCAAACTACAATATTTAACCAAAGTTCATAATTAAAATAATCAAATCTCACCTGCTACCACAACACTCCTCCATCCTATAGAGAAAAGAAAGGCAGCAAATAGAGTGAACTTCATCTTGTTCTGTTGCTCACTTCTAATTCTGAAACTTTCTGCTAGGCTGAAGGGTCTATGTTGAGGGAGGTCTTTCAGCCCACAAAGCTCACCACCCTCTGCGATCACTTTTCTTCGTCACCTAGGCCCACAGACACCTCAGTCGGGGACAGGAAAAGATGAGTGATGAGTGGAAGACCAAAAACGAGAGAGAAAGAGATGCATTTAACCACATAGAGGAAAGTAAGGGGTTACAAAATTCACAATGAGCATTCGTCATGGCTCAGTTCAGTTCATTGTGGCCTAAACTATTGGTCTCATTTGTAGCCTCTGTTCCTGGTTAGGTTTTACAATTAAAATGTATTATTATTGTTGTTATTATTATATTTTTATTTTTAATGAAACAAACAAACAAACAAATAAAGAAAATTAGCCCTTAAAAAGTGCTGTTAAGTGGTACAATGCTGGTACCAGATAATATTACCTTGGTAATTTTGTATAGCATTGTACAGATTCTAAATCACAATATTAATCTAGTATGGTATTTGTTCATTTTTTTATTTTTTTATTTAGTTTATGTTATAGAAATGGTACAAAACAATAATCTGAGCTAAAACACTAAAAAATATAATATGAGTTCATAAAGATTAAAACACATGCTAATTTGCATCTGAAGTATCTTTTTTTGGTAACACTTTAGAATAGGGAACACTTATTCACTATTAACTACAACTTTTCCCTCAATAAAGTCCTAATTTGCTGCTAACAATAATTAGTAAGGTAGCTGTTAAGTTTAGGTATTGGGTAAGATTAGGGATGTAGAATAAGGTCATGTAGAATAAGGCATTAATATGTGCTTAATTAGTACTAATAAATGGCTAATATTCTGGTAATATGCATGCTAATAAACAACTAAGACCCTAAAATAAAGTGTTACCCTTTTTTTCTACCATTTACATGATACTTCAAAGAGTATCATGGTTTTTCCGGTATGTGTCTAAGAAACATGGTATTTTCAAAAATATGATAATACCTTGTTACTTTTTTGTAAGTGTGCAGTATAAGGTATGTACAGATAGGCCTGACTGCATTCACAAACTACTGTTTCTAAACAGAATTGGCCAGACTGTTACATGATGTGCTTGCTTACAGCAATACGTATGTCATATGCAATAGCTAAGTGTAGCGAATCAGCTCATGGGGAAATATGAATAATTAA
>NW_015508384.1:15836-18979 GCF_001515645.1 Sinocyclocheilus grahami | reverse complement strand
AGGAGTTTATTGAGGCAAAAGTCATAGTTAATAGTTAATTAATAGCGAGAATTTGACCTTAAAATAAAGTGTGACCAAACATACTTACACATATATTTGACATAATTTATTTAGCAGCTGACAGTGTCTAATGATGTATAAGGGCAAACTATGGTGCTCTTTTAGAATAAAAATAGCTTTTTTAAGCCACAGATATGACTGGAGTGTACATATCATGTGAGTTTATATTGGCTACTTTTAACCAAACAGTAGCCTACCATTTATTGCGAGGTCAAACTCATAACCTTATGATCAGCGAGCCACCCTGTCACGCAGCACTGCTTCGGGTGACCTGAGTTTGAGTGCCATCTGGCAGTCTCGATCCCTTCCACTCTCTCTCTTCTCAGCAAGTCCAAAAAAAAAACAATTCAGAAAAATTCATCTTTAAAAGAAAAATTGTATTTACCAGGGCTCTTACTCTCCCAGTTATTTAAGACCGCTTGAGAGGTCTCTCGAGTGGTTAGGAGTTGCTAGATAGGGGCTTGTGATGGCGCTGAGGAGACAGAGACATGCGCAAATCTTTCAGGAGAGGAAGAATGTTCTTGAAATGTTTGACGACGAGCAGTTAATCAAACAATTACATTTCCTCAGTTATTCAAACATAAAACGAGCAAAGAATATTTACATTACCATAGAACATCATAACTGACTTCAGTTTAGCGCGAGTATTATATGCTTTTATATTTTAAAAACACTTTATATTTTAAAAACACAGGCATGTTGCTGGTGTAACCCGCAGTACCACGGCAAAAGCCGAAGAAGAAGCAACTCGTCGGAGAAGCATTATAGCCGTGAGGCGGCAAATAAATATCAAATCATTAAATCCTTATTTAAAACTACAAAAAGGAGACAACAATGGAACAGGAGAAGATGGCATACTTTCAATCTCCACAAGGACTTGTACCAAGACAGATCAACATTGTTTGTCGTGGACAACTACTGATGTATAATGCTATGTAGTATAATAAATGATAAGACACTTGTTCTTTGCTTTGTTTTATTTTATATAAGAAGGTGTAACATTAAAACATATTAAAGTGCACATAAACACACACAAAACTCAAGTGCATCCGGAGGGAGGGGTTCTAGCAGACCAATCACAGCTCTTGCAGTCCGCGTAGAATTGCTGTTAGATTTTTGGAGAGGTGCACGTCAGGCTACGGCGTAGGGTGTGCGTCTATGCTTAGGCTACAGCGTAGGTTCGATGCAGAAGTATAAATTGGGCTTTACGGCTCCGGCACAGTCTGTGAGCTGAGCCCGGCTACTCACCACCCGCGCCGCGGCAAGTTTCTGAAGCGGCTCTCCGCGCTGCATCACTTAAGATAGGCGCCTATATTTTTGAAGGATAATAATAGTAATAATAATAATAATAATCGTCTTGCTGTCGTAAAAGAAATCAGCAACAGGCGATATCTCTGGCTATCATCGATACACAATACTATTGTCTACCGGCACAACCCTAAATTGTAGGTTGTGATGACGATTTGTTTCCTTACCATAATGTATTCTCTAGAAAATATTTGATTGTCCAATGTGTGTTGAATGTAAACTCCTATTAGGAATTTAACCATTCAGTGTGAATTTATCTGAGAATATTCTTAAATAAGGAAATCTATTCAGTGATTGGTATTTCGTGCATGCGTATTTTGTCATCTAAAATCCCGTTTGTGGCACAGCAAAGTGTCGTGAATCAACTCTAAGACTGACACTTTATACACTAATAGCATCATAAATACGTCTATACACAAAGTAATATGAATTAATAAGGCTGATGATAGACTGGGCAACTTTTTGGGCAACCAGGTGAGACACAGGGCCCACTACCGATCTAAAGTATTTGTTACCCGTTCTCAATGGGAAAGTGTCCAAGCAACATTGCTAAAAAAAAGTTGCCCCTTGTTTCATCAGCCTAAGATTTTGTGTTACTAGTTAAATTATTTTTGGATACTTACATTGATTTTAAATTAAGTAAATTAATAAAAGGCAATACACAAAATAGAAGTTATCGCACAAAACATGAATACAAATATGACAATGTGACTGAAACTACAGTGCTGATTTTTCACTAGCATCACCTTATCCGTTTATTAGACTTAGAAGTTCAGTTATCCTGGTATTATCATTATACAGGCATACAAAGTTGGCCAAGCTTTTCCAACTGATGTTTTAAGGCTGTTTGAAGCAAAAGTATTTAGATTGTTCCTTCTTTAGACAAAAGTAATTATTGGTGTTGGAGTTTTTTATTCTTTTGATGGCAAACTCTCTCTTGTCTATTGTTTTTTTCCTTCTGTTCAAGTTCTGTATGTAATCCTGGACCCAGTCTTCTACTGGAGAAGAGCAAATTTTGTTGTTCCCCACAGTTATGAATCTGTAAATAAATTGTATACATAAATTGTTTTAAAATTGTACTTTAAGACATACAATTCTAATAAGAGTCCATTAAGAATAGATTATGCAGTCTATCAGATAAATGTCAAAATATAAAAACAAGAAATAACAACAACAACAAAAATTTTATGGTGTCCATGTCAATTGGAAATTTGGAGGGGAAAAAAGACTTTAATTTTAGTCATAAACTCACAGCACAGCTCTGATAGAGCAAAGTGGTGTTTCTTGAACTCTGTAGTCCACAATTTCATGAAATGTTGGTTTGTTTTTTGTTACTGCTAAGCAGCAGTCGTTGGTTGTAGATGATGTGACTGTAATAAAACCAGAAGCCAAGACTTATTATTTATATAGCAGTAAACATGCCATGTTCATGTCAGTATGAGCCTACATACTCTCTCTCAAAAAACCCCACATATCATCACCAACTACTCCATATGTTACTGTTTCACACATCTTACCTGTTGTCGCAGTACTCAGAGAAGATTCTGGGCTGTCTCTGGACACTGAAGTTGGTTGTATGGTTGTTTTGTTGATCTCTGTCTCCGGTCCAGATGTTTTGATCGTTGTTCTCCCATCCACTATCACCTTTGCCTTTTTAGCCCAGATGCTGTCTGGATCTGAACAAATAGTTATGTTTTTCTTGGTGTGAAATCTGAACGTGGAAAAAATATATACTTGACGTTTTAGCTCTCATCATTTAATTATCTGCACATTTA
>NW_015508384.1:9047-11771 GCF_001515645.1 Sinocyclocheilus grahami | reverse complement strand
AATCATCTCAGATGTATTAAGCGAGGTACGAAGAACGGACCCCAGACTAAAAAACTGCGCCAGTGTCACTATTTGTAGAATCTGGCTGCAAACCCTGTCTCTCATGCAAGTCATTAGAGACCAGGGGCCGTATTCACAAAACACCTTAAGGCTAAAAGTAGCTCCTAACATGGTGATTTAGGTGAAACTCAATATATCACAAAATGTTTTAACACTAAAACGAGCTACCAAATCTGTGAAAAGTAAGGGGTTGTCAAGAGGACTCCTAAGACCCAATCACAAACTATCCTACCCTTCAATTTAATTATGTCTTTCTTTTCATGTACAAGTTGGGCAAGAAGTAAACCATAATGAGCCTTTATAGCATGCATGAAGCTTGCCGCAAAGCACCAACAAAAGTAATGACTATGATTGTGTCCGAAATTTTTATTATTTATTAATAAACTAGTTTATTCTGAGTCAGTGTCGGCTGCAAAGATGAAGATGACAATGCTGACTCACCATCTCTTCAGTACAGTGATGTGCCTTCAGAGAGCAATGCAACATACGGATTACTTAAGAGAGAATTTGTTTTAAATTTCAGTTGGTTTATTTAAAAGGTGACATTTCTAGCTTTCTGTATATTTCTCATGTCTGTAAGGTAGCCTATATGCTAAGTTTCGGCAAATTTTTGTGACTGGCACCAGTTAATTTTTTTTTATTTTACAAAAGCACAACACTTGCGATAGGCAATATTGTGAGTGTATGCAAAGTAGACCCTTTATAGTTTTAAATTATGTTTTACTCTTATCTGTATGAACAAAAATGGTGGCAGATTTTATGGAAAAAATGCCTGTGCCTGTGCACGCTACTATCTTCCACATTCCAAACAAACACTCAAATATGTGCCTAATAGCACACATTTATCAAGGTTAACGTTAGAGCGAGCGGCAATGTAAACTTTCTACAAATTACACGTTTCACTTTCAAATAATAAAGCCGTATTTGAGGTCAATGAGGTGAACATGTACCGCATTCTACAATATTTATATGATTAAATCACTGACAGAGACCCATCCTCTCTCAGCCAATCAATGTAGGCATATTTAGTAACCTTGTTGATCATCCATAGCAATGACGTCAACTCCGCACTTTCTCTTAGCTTATGCTACATTCACGCCATATCCCAATATGGTTATTTCGAGATGACAAAGGGTGACAGGTATACTCAGAGCTGTTCAAGTCTTATATTTGGAATTATCCGTTTCTATGGCAACACTATCAACGCCCAAACATAGCACCTAATGAATCTGCGGCTTTCCGGTGGTACAGCGGTCAAGTAGTACCAGAGTTTTATGACCACGTGAATGCTTTTTACAAGTTGGAATCTCATAACTAAGGTAATTTATTTATTTACTTTATTTCAGTAAGACGACTTTCTTTCATTATAGTGACGTATTTCCAACTGAAACAGAATATTGAATAGAAGGCAGAGTTTTATTTTAGCGTTCCTCCTCTCCATCTCTCACTCACAGCAAACTAACGGTTGGATAGGGCATGGTTAAGGATTTTCCGCTCAAGCCAGCAAACTGACGTCATCAGAGAAGGAATGCTATTCCAGAGCAGAAGCAAATGTTCAGGTTTTGATTAAAGAATTTTTTCCCAGGACTAGCGATGTGCGCTAACAAAGTAAATAGTCAATTTTGATTTCATGAGGACTTTAAGATTTCTCCCCATTCCTTTGCAAAAGTTGGTGTCAGCAGCTTTGTGAATAGGTTTAAGAAGAACCTCTTACCTAAGAACTTTTACTGCTAATTAGGAGAACTCTTAGTGGTAAGATAAAATGTTTTTTAATATGGCCCATGATTTGGGTAATAACTTTTTTTTTAATAAAAGGCATGTAGTTACTGCATTTTGTTTTTTGCATAGCAGTACAGTCATCATGAGGTCCTGCTAAAGTAAATGGGAGGACACAGAGAAGGAACAGTGCTCTTGCTATTAATTCCTCTTTTCTGTTTAATTCTACCTTCACCCATCTACTTTCGCCCATGCTCAACTTTTACACTAATGAAGGCGGTAATTTACCTGTGTTGTTCCCTGTAGATGTCCCGCATGAAGTCTGTGTGTCCTGCAAGTCATGATTTTTTTCTGAATCTTTTTTGTAAGATGCATAGAGCCCACTTGGTCCAGGTACTTTCTAGATCTCCACACATATGTCTGTGTCGCACAGTGGTGAACCTGTGAATAGAAAATACACTGCATGCCATCCTAAACGAATTAATTCATTCCACTACAACAGCAATCCAACAATCATAATGAAAAATATCTGCCAAGCCTTAAATGTCAATCACTACAAGATCGCTATCAATGCATGTACAATTTAAACTTACATTACAACAGATGTGCCAGGACAACTTTGTGAGATTCCAATTCGAAAATGTCTGATCTGTTCGACTGGCAGTCTCATTTTTAAAGATTTTAATCAACATTTTTGATATTGTCCTTTGCCCTCTAGAAAAACAACAACAACACAGCACACTGGTAAATAAATGCATGTGATATTATAAGAGCAATCTTTTACATTCTCTCTTCCTCTATACAATGATATGAAAGCAAACTGAACCCAAGCCACAATGTGCATGCACATTGTTGCTGCAGTATACTGACTGTATTGAAGAGTTGCACAATTAGAACGATCAAAACTCACCCACTAGCTCAACACCTACCCACTCTCTGTAGCACAGA
>NW_015508384.1:4704-5253 GCF_001515645.1 Sinocyclocheilus grahami | reverse complement strand
AAACACAAAATGACTAATCTAGGACTGGTTATCATTATTCATTTTTAAAATAATTCATTTTGTTGCTTTTTCCTCACTTTATATTCTACACTATTGAAATTGTTAGACCTTTTTTTTCGCGCGCAAAATTTCACTAATGTGACAGCACCTTTAGGCTAATCTCTGTAATATATTACAATAACTTAAAACCAATGTCACTGACTGGAATTTGATGGTAGTATTACTGAAGATGAAAAAATAACACCTTCCTAACCAATAGTTGTATTGGTGGTTGCATGGGGGCTGAATGGAAGACATGACTGGAATGGGGCTTCAGTCAGACAGGAATAAAATGAATCAAAGTGATAAATGAATCCCCAGTGGTCTAAGTGACAGAAAATACAGATAGCAGACATTTTAACAAAAGTGACTTACGTTGAAAGGTATATATTTTTTCAGTTTAGACATTTTCAGGTAATTGAATCCATGACCTTAACATTGCTAGCCCATCTGTTTGTATACAGTAAAAGTAGTGATATTCATAAAGTAAATATTGAACAGTCAGTATTT
>NW_015508384.1:0-308 GCF_001515645.1 Sinocyclocheilus grahami | reverse complement strand
TACTGTAATAATAATAGTTCAAAGTATGAATAGTTTTTAGTCAGAGAACATAAAAAACAAGACCCCTTAACACACTTGAAACTTTTCCCAATCAAACCGCAAGAACGAAAGAGAAAAGGCACCTTTGTTTATAGGCTATTGCTGTGTGTAGAACTATGTTAGCTGCATTTTTAATTTTTAATAAATATTTAATGTTTATTTTAATAAAATGTTATTCGGGCAGGCGTGTTCACGTAGAGGATTCTAGATTGAAATCTAGATTGAAATTCAAAGAGACAGTATTGATAGTCTATGCATGACCTGACGTT
>NW_015508383.1:14271-23788 GCF_001515645.1 Sinocyclocheilus grahami | reverse complement strand
TACAAATTAATAATGAATAAATAAATGATAATGTCATTACAATATTATAAGAGATATGGTGCTTACAGAAGATGTGTTGAAACCAAAAGAAGGGAAACATTTGGATTAAAGAGTTCATGAAAGTTATTGGGAAAATGAAGATAACTATAAGAGGGCAGATATACACTGAATTAATGAAGTTCAACAAAAAGACCAAAACCTTTGAAGGCTACATGCAAATGAAAATGAGAGAGTAATAAAAGTGTTAGATTGAACAGGAAATAGCAAGAATGGGTGTTTTGGATATGGATAATGATATTGCTATTTATCTGTTTCAATGTTATGTTATTTGCTTGTTTTAATGTTAATGCCATATGCTTTGATATAAATGTTTGCACTTGCAGCACTTGTTTGTTCGGATGAATACGCAACAACTGTGAAAGTTAGATATCTGATTTATGATGACAATGATGAAGAGAACATGTTGAAACATCAAGCGCAGGTGAGCCAGACGAAGATTACGATGAAGAAGAGGAAGACTACTAGACACAGACAGAACATAAGCGACAGAGGAAGGACATCCGTCATGAGTCACAGACACTGATGTGTAACTGGAGTAACACAGAAAGAAGTATAAAAGGTCTGAGTAAAGCACTCTTCAGATGCTGCCTGGATTAAGAGTGAAGGACACCTGATACCCTAACGAGGGCACTTAACAGCAGCTCCAGTATTACTGCTTAGAGTTTGATTACAGAACTTGTAACTTAGCTGATTTTTTGTTTTATGTTGGCATTAGCTGCTTTGTATCCAATAAAATAAGAGATTTTATTGTTCCTATTGCCTCCCGTGAGACTTTACTGTTAACTAGAAACTGAGGCTCAGACAAGAACAAGCACACGAGAGTCTTCTACATCATTCCTGAAGGACTTCAGTCTGCGAGCGGTGACTGCTTTATGGTTTAGGCTAGATTTGACTATCCTTACCCTCCCTGAATAATTACAGGGTTAAAGGTGTAAGACAAAACCGAGTAACAACATGTCAAAGGAATTAAATTTTTCTCTTAAATGTAGACTTTCTTTATCTGCTTCATTTGGAGAGATCAGACGTGTGATATATATCTTTTAATAATGTTGCATATTGCAATCCTTTTGATTTGGAAAGATCTTTACTGAATTTTATAGAGAATTTACGACTTGTATTTAAACAACTCTCAATTTAAAGTATGAAACATATTAGTATATGTTTTAACATTTTTATACTCAAACAATAATTAGTATGTTGTAATAGAGAGGTAATTAATTTCCAATTCTCTGGCTTCTTTAAGGGACTTTAATATCCAAACTTTCCAAAAATCCAAACTCAATACATGCATAGTACAGTGGAAATATTATAAGATTTAGCAAAAGAATGAGAATATTCTCGAGACGTTTCACAGTTATGAGTTATTCCATTTAGTCTAATGAATGTAATATTTTCCTAACAACAAAAACAAGTATATATATATATTTTGGAAAAGTCATATTCATTTGAATGAAGTAACACTAATGACATATTTAATATTAGACTGCAGTTTAATTAAACACTTAGAAATGGTGCCATTTCATTCCAAAATAAAGTTTACAAAGTTTTCCTCCACGGTGTGTGACCTCCTCCTCAACAGATTCCTTCAGTTTCCTCAAAGTTAACACTCTTCAGTGGACATCTCTCACATTTGATCATATTAAGATTAAGACCAGATATCTCAGAAAAAAAAAGAAGCTTTTTTAAAAAAAAAAAGATAGTGTAGTCAATTGACCAATTGACAATTTTTTTTTTGTGCACTTCCAAAATCGGTGATAGCTTGAAAGAAGCTCATATTTCCACAAGAAGGACCCTGTGTGACGAGCAGATAAGCAGCGGAGAGATTGAACAGTCTTGTCTAAAGACCCTAGAAAGAAGAAAATCCACTGGAATTCATGAATCATTTTAGCGGAGCTACACTCTGTGCTCAGGGCTGGAACTGTCTTTCTAAATACTCCCTCCACATTCACATACTTCACACCACACTTCAAAGCTTCAAATCTGAATATTATACTATTTAAATCTTATTGTAATATTATGACTAAAAATATATTATTTTACATTCATTCTTCAAAGATTGTCCTCATTAGTAAAACTAAAAGTAAAAATGTAGGAAAACAAACACTTGATGACAAACAAAAACTTTTATTTTAAAATCTAAAATCACAGCCAGCAGAATAGTGACCAGCAATCACCATTATAACATTTAAACATATATTTGTCATTTTTTTGTACTTATGTAGGAAAAGTCACAAAGTCTCATGAAAACAAACTTTTCTTCAAATTGTGAATAAAATGACACAAACAGCGAGTAAAAGGCACAGCATTTATAAACACTGAAGCTGTCAGTCAGTTCAGCACAAACTCACTGTGTGTGAAAACTCCCGTTTTAATCAATTCATCTGTCAAAACTGCACAATCCATCTTTTATTTACTCTGTGTTTCTGCTTTGTTTGTTGTAATGAGAGGATTTGTGATTGTTAGCAACAGACAGACACACAGCTAACTTAATATACAATTAAATAGAATAACAATGCGTATAAAATGTAAGACAGATCATGTAAATGTTTTAAGTAACATGGACATTTCACACATTGCAGATTTGCTTTATATCTTTTGACACACTTAAGTGCTGCACTTGACAATCACATTTAAACATCTGAATCATTATGAATTAATTTAATACAAATATTATTAAACTGAAGAGCCAGACAGACTCATCTGAGCTTCTTCCTCCTCTGTTCAGCTTTACATTAAACACAATGATCATTAGTTTGAATACTAAAGCAACATTAATCATTCAATATCATGTTTCTAACACACATGCTGCATTATTTCATTGTAAAGTCTGAGTCTCTTCAGCTGTATGGATCACATTTACACATTTATCACACATTTATTTCTCCTCATAGACACAGTAGTGAAGCTCTTCTGTGGATCCTCACCTGATGTTTACTGCTCCTCTCAAGACCACTTCAGATTATGATATACAGCATTTATCAGCTTTTGGTGATTCAACTCTATCAGGTATTTCTTGTTTGTGATTGATCTCTATCAGGGCCTTTGATGGATCTCTATCTATCTACACTCTAAGGTGGAACAGAAGAGAAGATAATCAGAGTTCAGTGGAACAAAGAACAAATTAGTTACTATATTACAATCACATTTTTTTTTTTGAGTAAAAAGTTGCATTAAAATCCTGTAATCAGATTAATTACGGACTAAACCTGATTTTAAATACATATTTATAAAACAGCATTTGTGTTTTAAATATAATACATTTAGAACATGAATTCCATTCTGTTTGTGTCTCTATTGAGTCAATATAAAGAGAAACACATACTAACGAGTGTACGCCAAATATAATAAATGATAAGGAACAAATACAAATGAGATTGTCTTAAAACAAAAAGCTTTCAGTTAAATGTTGCACTAGTTAAAGCTGTTTGTCCTCTAGTTTAAACATGTTTGTATTGGTCTCAGTGAATAACTGAAATTATTGCACAGCTACCTGGAATACTTGATTCTGATTGGTCAGTCGTGACATTCTGAGGTGTGTTATTCATTAGGTGTGTTATCATTAGCAACGCAGAATAACACTCAGTCATACGGTATCTGAGTCCGGCGTTTCTTTCACTTCTCTCGTATCACACCACCGCGCTCTCACTCGTTTCATTCAAACACAACTGCTATTAGCTTGTGCCTCAGTTACTGACTGTATTTACCCTCAAACCAAACCGCAGGAGATTCCTGTTAATAGTAGGCTTGCGGAGACATTGTTAAAAGTGTGTCTTGTTGTTAAAGTTGTTGATAACTGACGAGAAGTGTTTAAGCTGAATCCAAATTCGCCCCCCCAACTTTAGGTATCCTTTCACAGGGCATCCTAAGTACATGACCGAGCCATCTTAATCAGCGTATCTTGATCTCCTGAGATATGATTTTGATCTTGTCTTTTTGTACAGATTGGTATTGGAGATGGTATTGGGCCAGTACATGTTACAGATCTTTCTAAGGCAACTATTAAGGAAGGCATCTATCTTGCTCATGTCTTCTTTCACTACTCTCCAACATTCAGAGCCATACAAAAGCCCTGATTTAACATTGCTGTTATAAAGCTTGATCTTTGTTTTGAGGTTTAGCTGTTTGGACTTCCAATTATTCGGGCCTTGATATCTTTTTGGGCTCCGTTATCAGTGCTAATAACACTACTAAGATATGTGAAGTAATTTACATCCTCGGCTGGCTCTCCCTCGATGTTAACTGGGTCAGAAACGAGAGCATTAATATGCATGGTCTGCGTCTTCTGTTTGTTTATATGTAAGCCAACTTGTTTAGCATATCTGCTCAGCATATTTGTTTTTTTCCTGAATGTGAGTGTATGTGACTGAGATCACCGCCAGATCATCGGCGAAGTTAAGATCTTCCAAATGAGAAAAGGGGGTCCATTGAATGCCACGGGAATGGTCAGATGTTGTTTGATGCATAACCCAGTCAATGGTGATCAGGAATAGAAGAGGTGAGAGAATACAACCCTGCCGCAAGCCAGATCTGACTTCAAAGGACTTTGTCAATGTATTATCGAGAATAATGGAGCACTCAAAGTGTTCATAGAACTTCCCAATAAGTTTTACAATCTTAGGTGGTTTTCCATAAGCTCTTAGTTTCTTCCATAAGCTCTCTCAGTGGACACTGTCAAATACTTTTGTGAAGTCTATGAAATTTATGTAAAGTGGTACATTCCATTCCAAACATTGCTCTATGATGTTGCAGAGTGCAAATATCTGGTCTATGCATCCTCTCCCACTTCCAAAACCTGCTTGTTCTTCTCTCAATTTGTGGTCTATGGCACTATCGACCCTCTTCAACAGGATCCTACAGAAAACCTTGCTGGGAATAGAAAGAAGTGTAATACCCCGCTAGTTGTTGCAATTGCTAAGGTCTCCTGTCTTGGGCAGTTTGAATATGAGGCTCCAATCCTTAGGGATAGTTTCTTCATCCCATATCATTAGGAAAAGGTCTGTTAACATGTTGGCTGATGTTTATGACCAGTAAGCTGTTTTGTAATCTTGTAAACCGTATTAAGTTTTCCCTGTAATGCAGCATTTTCGGCTTCATATTTCAGTTTCTCTACAAAGGTTCTCTTATCATTGCGGGCACTCTTCTTTAATTCTCTGTCTTTGGTCTTATACTCTTCTTGAGCTTTCTCAATGAGTCTGGGTGATCTAGCACTCAATCGTTTTTCCTTGGCTACTCTTCTTTCATCAATCTTTTTCCAAGTACTAGGTCAGCGGTGGCGAACTCTGGTCCTGGAGAGCCACAACCCTGCAGAGTTCAGCTCCAACCCTAATTAAAACTCACCTGCCTGTAGCTTCCTAGTAACCCTTCAGACCTTGATTAGCTTGTTCAGGTGTGTTTGATTAGGGTTGAAGCAAAACTCTGCAGGGCTGCGGCTCTCCAGGACTGACGTTCGCCACCCCTGTACTAGGTGTTATCCATGCCTTGTTCTTCTTTTTCCTGTAGCCAATCACTTCTTTAGCAATCTCTATGAAAACCTCCTTGATCTTGCCCCATGTGTCTTCCACATTCTCCTGCTCTTGACCCTCTTTATCTGTAAGTGCTTCTAAACGTTTTTTCAGCTTGATGGAAAAGGTTTTCGCAATGTCTGGCTGACGTAACTTACTGACATCAAAGATCTTTTGATGTTGTTTAATGTTTTTTGTGGCCCGCAGTTTTAACTTCACCTTAGCTATAACCAAGTAGTGATCACTGCTGACATCTGCTCCCCTATGGACCCTCACATCTTGCAGGGATCAGCGCCATTTCTTATTAATGATAACATGGTCAATTTGGTTTAATGTATGGCTATCTGGTGATCTCCATGTCAATGTATGAATGTCTCTGTGAGCAAAGATGGTGCCATCAATAACAAAACTGTTGTTAAGGCAGAAGTCAAGTCTTTCTCCACTGTTATTGATGTTTCCACAACCGTGGCACCCCATAGCCTCTTCCTTGTTGGTATTGTCACTGCCTACTTTTGGCATTCATGTCTCCTATCATCAGGAGCAAATCATGCTGTGGGACGTTACTAACAACATGTTGTAATTGCTCATGCCATTCATCTTTGACCTCGCCTGTTGCCTCATTGGTATGAGAATAGCACTGCAGTATGGTCAATTTACAATATTTGGAGCCTTAATCTTGCTTTAATTAAGCGATCACTGATGGGTTCCCACTCTAGCAGGCATTTGCATAGTTTGTGCTGCTGTTTAATAATCATTTGAAACTGGTAAACTAGCAGCTCCAGTATGAAATAATTTATCCTGAACTCTGTCATGGAAATTATATATAAAAATAATTTAATAATCAATTTACAATGAATTTATATCTGTGTTGTATTAAGCTGTATGCTGTGGGCGAACGCTTTGTAAAATGAATGGATGGATGATTCAGCTGCGGATGCCATCGTCTGGAGAGATGCAGGAATGCATTCGGTGCGCGACTCTCACAGTGCATTATGGGTATTCTCTAGCCGTTGGGCATACATCAGTTGTACACTCGTTATTGCTGTGCATTGTGTGATTGAATGAGTGCACTCGATAATGTCCACTCAGTTTTTGGACAAAATGGCTGTCCCCTCAAAAAGTGCCCTATTTAAGCGTATGGGGTGATTTCCGACACAAAATGCTTTCTCCTCAAATAACATTGTATGTCCTCATCTTTATTTATCTGGTGAAAAGATGTGTAATTAATAATACAACCCCAGATAGCACACGTATGTCTGCAAGATTTCTGTTAAAAATGGCTTCATCTGGAAAGCATCTGCTGTGTTCAAACAGTTTATATACATTCATACGGCGACTGTACATTATCTTAAATATCCGTCTTGTCTGAACTTCCAGGTTCACAGCCGTTTGTTAGGAAGAGTTTTCCTTTGTGGAAGCTTTGCGTTTAAAGAGCTAAAAAATATTTCAAATCAAATCAATAATTTGAGTCTAGTTATTCACTTTTGTGGCAAGAAAGCATATAATAAGTGTGATAATGCACATCCAGCCGGATGTTATCACAGAATAAGCCCCTTCAGGAGGACACAAGTCCTGATCACCGTCGGGTTTATTCTGTGATAACAAGCGGCTGCAGGTACATTATCTCTTACATAAAGTAAGTGTAAAGTAATGTGACGTGTTGCTTGTCAAAGTAAAAACACACAAGAGACAGAGACATTGATCATGTGATGCTGGACGACTGTGAGCTGAAGCTGGAATCTGCTCTGATTTTACCAGCGTTTTCCTACAATCTGACCAAATCTATTTCAAACTGTAATGATTCACTATTACTGATGTCATTAATAAAGCAGCTGCTGCTGTATAAAGCTGTGACGGTCTGCTTTTGTTCTCTTTCCTCCTTTGTGTTCAACATTTTATCACCTTTACATTTCATTCTGACACAAACCCTTTGAAACAAAGCTTGATGATAATTTGATAATCTCCTTTAAGAAATATTTGAAAGCTAATATTTGTTCATATATCAGAGCTAAATGAAGATCTTTAATATCACAAAGTGAAGTTTACTCACCTCAGTTCACAGTTTGAGTCTCGTAGCACATCAATGAGCTGCTGCTTTGAGTCTCTAATCATATTGCGTCTCAGATCAAGCTCTTTTAGAAACTGCAGTGCTTTTGTGTTTGTCAAAGACTGAGTTAAAGAAGAAACATCTGTAATGCCACAGTTATTTAGACTAGAAAGAGACAAACAGAGGAAGAGATCATCTTACAAACAAATCATTAAGGTGAAGAATTTTTCACAAATATAATGTGAACACATAAACCCACTCATCATGAGATATTGAGTATAAAATGATTTGGTTTAAACTGTTGAAGTGATTTTAATCATTTTGATTCTTGTCTGTGAATGTTACTGACCTCAATCTCTCCAGTTTACAGTGTGACTCCTTCAGTACGTCACATAAGTGATTCACTCCTGTGTTTTTTATTTGATTCTCACGGATGTTCAGTTCTCTCAGGTGTGATGGGTTTGATTTCAGAGCTGAAGTCAGGATGAGACACTGTTTCTCTGTAATACTGCATCCATACACACTGAAGACAGAAAGCGAAAACACAATGAATGAGATCTATGTAAAGTTTATGTGAATAAATAAATCATAAGTAAATGCCATAGTCAAAAAATAACTTTTTGACTAATAAATTTGTACAATTTTAACTTATTTCACTCAAATTAATATTGCTTAGTTGGGTCAACACAATTTATCTGGTTTCATTAAATTAATTCTCACTAGTTTGGGTTAGCTCAACTTTAGTACATTTGTCAAACAAAATCTTATGTGGGAACAAATTATTATTTATTTATTCAGAGGTCTAATCATTATTATTATTATTATTATTATTATTATTATTAATAAACAAGCCACTCTTCTGCATAATGGTAACTACAAAATTCAAAGCCATTACAGAAACTGTCCAACATAACTGAACATTAACCCATTTAATAAAAATTTTTCCCCAGACATCAAAATATCTAAATAATGTGCATGTCATTAGTAACCCTTTCAAATAATCAATAATTTGTTAATTTTTTTGAAAAGTGTGTGAAAAATTGTGTTTTATGGTCGGTCACAATTGTGACCGGTGGGATAATGTGTGTACTGAACTGAAATATTTCTGCGGTCATACAATTTTTTATATATCTTAGCCCAGCTATTTTAAACTGTTTGATCACATTCTAGGGTTACTATTATGCATTAAAAACCCTTATACAACATTGATAGATACAGTACACTGAGATAAAAGACAAAAAAACAAAAAGACCAACATATTTCAAAAATTGTTTTGTAACACATATCATCAACTTTTTATATTAGTGCTACCAGTATTACAACATCAATATTGTAACTTATTTGTGACATTTGAACTTTAAATTTAGAGCAATATTTTGTCATTACAACATTTTAGTGCAGTTTTCACTAACATCTGCAATTGGATTTATATGTAAAGTCACTGTTATCCCACCGTCACTATTGACCATCAACATGTTTCCTCATTCTATGACCACACTCAACAAAACTGAATATATGTGAATAATTAATAATAAATTAGAATGTCATGGAAAAGTTCATTTATTTCAGTAATTCAACTCAAATTGTGAAACTCGTGTATTAAATAAATTCAATGTACACAGACTGAAGTAGTTTAAGTTTTTTGTTCGTTTAATTTTGATGATTTTGGCTCACATTTAACAAAAACCCACCAATTCACTATCTCAACAAATTAGAATACTTAAAACCAATAAAAAAAAAAACAGTTTTAGTGAATTGTTGGCCTTCTGGAAAGTATGTTCATTTACTGTACATGTCCTCAATACTTGGTAGGGGCTCCTTTTGCATGAATTACTGCCTCACTTCGGCGTGGCATGGAGGTGATCAGTTTGTGGCACTGCTGAGGTGGTATGGAAGCCAACGTTTAAAA
>NW_015508383.1:5911-13966 GCF_001515645.1 Sinocyclocheilus grahami | reverse complement strand
CACGCTCAGTTAGTTACGTCAACAACAAATATTAATGTAGTTTCAACACAAATAAATTAAATACATTTCAATTTTAAATATATTAGGTAGAGTGAACAATGAAATTGATACAGAATGCTCAAAAACATGTTACTTTAGCTCATTTTAATTAAAATGAACAAGAGGCAAACTAGTTTTTGAGTGTAGTCACAACTACACACAAAACACTTAAAATAAACTGAACAGTAAACTTCTCACTGTAACTGCTGTAGAGTATAATTATACTAACTCTAGTTTCTCCAGCTTGCATTGTGTGTTCATCAGTAGATCACTGAGGTTTTTCACTCCAGAGTCTCCTAGTTTATTCCAGCTCAGGTTCAGTTCTCTCAGGTGTGATGGGTTTGATTTCAGAGCTGAAGTCACAGCAGAACAACCTTCATCTGTCAAATAACAGTATCCTAACCTACATTGAGAGAAATGAGAAAAGTCCCACTTCATTCCGTTTCATTAAAATAAAACACTTTTTTTACTCATCTGTTATACCACAATATTCTAACATGCATTGGGAGAAATATGAACAAAAAACAATCTTTTAATTTTGTTTTAGTCAAATACCAAAACACTTGTTTCTTTCATGTTGGTAAATGTTCTTTACCGCAATCTCTCCAGTTTACAGTGTGAAATCTTCAGTACGTCACATAAGTAATTCACTCCTGTGTTTTTTATTTGATTCCCGCTCAGGTTCAGTTCTCTCAGGTGTGATGGGTTTGATTTCAAAGCTGAAGTCAGGATGAGACACTGTTCCACTGTAATACTGCAATAAAACAGGCTGAAGACAGAAAGAGAAAAGACAATTAATCAGACACGTCATGTTCATGTGTAAGTTAAATTAATTATGAGCAGGGTTTGAAATTAACTTTTTCACTCACCAGCCAAATTTGGTTACTAAATTTTCAAGTTACCGGCCATTCACAACTTCTACTAGTCAAAAGATGAAATAAATAACAAAAAAGGGCCAGAGGTAAACCAACAGCTTGAGGCTGTCCACACTGGATGCGACAAAGTGACTGTTGCAAATAATTTGTACTGTATGTCAGGATTTAGGCCTACGTCATAAATAGAACTAGGAATCAGTTTACTGTCGGGGGATTTGCGGTGTTGTGCTGTGCCGCATCCAGTGTAGACAGCATCACTGATTATAATGGGTTCTATAGCATTTTGTCGCGTCCGGTGTAGAAACGGTCTGAGTTCCGGAGAATTCACGGCAAATGCAACAAACTAATAGCCTGCATTTTTTTGTCACAAAGAAATGCACTTGACAGTATAAGCATTGATTTTGTGCTAGAACACAGGATGTTCCCTATCGATACTCGTACTGCTTCTGCTAAGACGCTATGGTGAAAACTTTTTCTCAGAATACTGAAAGTGTAACTGTACGGCCATTGGTTTCTGCAGTGTATTAAATCTAACCAATGGCTCGGCAGAAGAGCTGCACAAGCCTATGACGAGTGAGCCCACGCCGGCTGAGACCCCACGTGACTCCCCCGTCCTCTTCTCTCATCCGGACCAGCATCCCTCTGCAGCTGTGTGCGATCTGGTCTCGTTTGGTGGGAGCGAGTGTGACACCATGGACGACAGTGTGTCTCTGGCTGCTTCAGATGCGGAGGAGCCGTCGGGCTCGTCTTTCGACCCCGCCCCCCTGCCGTCTGCAGAGCCCAGCAGTGCCAGCACAGGGAAGGATGCCGAACATTTCCTCATCTTGTCTAAAGCGGTGCAAGAGCTGAGTTTGGATTGGTCTCCACCGGAGGAGCCCACCCGCAGCCACCGGGATGAATGGTTCTTGCCGGGGCGCCGTCAAACCCCTCAACAACGAGCTTCACTATTCTTTCCAGAAGTCCATGATGAGATCACCAGATCTTGGCGCGGCCCCTTACTCAGCCCGCCTGCGTGCCTCCTCTTCGTCCGCCCTCAAGGTCGATGGCGCAGAAGAAAAAGGGTATGACAAACTGCCTCCCCTGGATGAGTCAGTGGCCGCGCATCTCTGTCTGCCCACGGCCATCGGCTGGAAGACAAAGACCGCCCACCCGTCCAAGCCACGTAGGATGACTTCAGCGCTCGCTGGAAAGGCTTACTGTTACAATTCACTCTGCTGGACAAGCGGCCTCGGCGCTTCACTCTATGGCGGTCCTACAGGTCCATCAGGCCAAACTTCTCCAGAATATGGACGAGTCTGGACCGGACCCCGCAGCTTTCAAGGAGCTGTGCAGCATGACCAAAGTGGCTTCATGTGCCACCAAGATGATGGCTCAGGCGATCGGCAGATCCATGGCCAGCCTTGTGGTGCTTTAGCATCACCTATGGTTGACCCTCACGGTGATCAAGGATGCAGATAAAGTTCCCTTCGCAAACGCTTCACCGCTGCGCAGAAGTCGTCCCAGCCAATGCGACACTTCTTGGCAAAGCGCTCCAGTTCTGCAGCTGCTGCCAGTCGCTCCAAGATTGCACCTACTTAGCAGCCCGCGAAGCACGCATCATCGACTGCACCGCCGGCCTCTAAGCCTGAGCCTCGACATTGCTCCTGCTCAGCTAGACGCTACCCATTCCCTAAGCGCCAAGGACCCCGGCCCAAGGTAGTGCTGGACCTGGCGCATCAGGCGTTAACCTGATCTGCGGGACAGGAAGAGGAGAGGGCAAAATCTCACCATTGCCGGACCACCCCCCAAGCAGCCTCTTTTGTGCCTCCAAGCACCCCGTTCTCTTCCGGGTGCCAATGGCAATGTGTTTGTGGTGAATACTGTTGTGAACCCTGGGCCCATTCAGTTAGCGCCCACACAACCGATCGCTGTTATAGCGAGAAAAATAAAACAAACATTTTCAAAAAGAGAGCAAAATTCCTCTTCTGCTTATCACGAGTGTTGGGTCCCCGCATGGCGACCTGTCGATCAAACCAAATCAACCCGTTGCCATGCGGGCCGAGGCCTGGCAGGCCATCCCCGGAGTGTCAAAGTGGGTTCTGGGGATAATAGAACAAGGTTATTCACTTCAATTCACTCGAAGATCCCCGCGGTTCAGCGGCGTGGTCTCCACCTCGGTTCAGAGCAAGGACACACATGTCCTGCACGCCAAGGTGATGAATTTGCTTGCAAAAGGAGCCATAGAAACGGTTCCCCCAGCTCAGTGCGAGTCAAGCTTCTACAGTCGAAATTTCCTCGTCCCCAAAAAGAATGGTGGCCCAAGGCCCATCCTCGATCTCAGGCACCTGAACCGCGCCATCATGAGACGGCCATTCAGGATGATTACATTGAAGCAGATCCTCTCGCAAGTGTGACCAGGGGACTGGTTATTTTCGCTGGATCTGAAAGATGCCTACTTTCACATCCAGATAGCCCCCCACCACAGGCGATTCTTGAGATTCGCCTTTGAGGGAGTGGAATATCAATACATAGTCCTTCTCTTCGGGCTGTCCCTAGCTCCTCGCAGTTTTATGAAGTGCATGGATGCGGCTCTTTCCCCGCTGAGACAGATGGGAATCCGCATTCTGAATTATCTCGACGACTGGCTCATCCTGGCCCAGTCAGAGAACGAGCTATTATCCCACAGATCCTTCCTCCTCAGCCACTTAGAGTGCCTGGGACTCAGGGTCAATTTCGCCAAGAGCGCGCTGTTCCCCAGCCAACTGATATCGTTCCTGGTAACAGTTCTCGACTCAGCTCGAATTAGGGCGGGAGTCACGCCAGATCGTGCACTGGCTATTCGGCAGCTCGCGGCCTCATTCAAAGTTGGAGCCCTTCGCCCTCTCAAGGCATTTCAGAAGATGTTGGACCTCATGGCCTCTGTGTCACCAGTACTTCAGCTGGGCCTGCTTCTCATGCGGCCCCTTCAGTACTGGCTGAAACCACGAGTTCCATCCCACGCCTGGCGTCATGGATGCATGCGTGTCAAGGTGAACTGGGCCTGCTAGCAGCTCTGGCCCCTTGGAAAGACTCTCAGTGGATGGAACGGGGCGTGCCCCTGGGAATGGTCTGCAGAAGGAAGGTGGTCTCGACAGATGCTTAAACACAGGTTGGGGAGCTTTGTGCAATGGCAAACCGGCTTTCGGCCATTGGTCGAAAGAGGAGATTCGGCTTCACATCAACTGCCTGGAAATGCTGGCAGTATGTTTGGGACCTTTCTGCCAGACCTAATGGGACACTACGTGCTAGTCCGCTCAGACAGCATGACGGGGGTGTCGTATATAAATCGCCAGGGCGGTCTGTCCTCGAAGCGCTTCTTCATTCTGGTAGAGCGCCTCCTGGAATGGGCTCAGCTCAACTCGCGTTCGCTAAGGGCAGCGCATGTGCCGGGCAGGTTGAACCAGGGAGCAGACATGCTATTTCGGAGCAATGTCCCCTCGGAAGAGTGGATGCTCCACCCACATACGGTTCAAAGAATCTGGGAGATCTTTGGCAAGGCAGAGGTCGACCTCTTCGCCTTAGAAGACAACTCTCACTGCCCAATTTACTTTTCGAAGGACAGGACGCGTTGGCCCACGACTGGCCCAACCTCCTCCTTTATGCTTTTCCCCCGATCGCCCTGATCCCACAGGTTCTCAGGCTAATCATGGAACAGAAGCAGAAGGTTCTGTTGGTGGCCCCGCTCTGGAGGAATCAACACTGGTTCGCAGAGCTGTCTCAGCTGCTCTCAGCAGCCCTGTGGCCCATTCCCCTGAGACGAGACCTCCTATGGCATCCCCAGCCTGAGTTGTGGGCTCTGCACCTCTGGCCTCTCGATGGAAGCCTGCGGACCTCCCCGAGAGCGTGCTAAACACAATATATCAGGCTAGAGCACTGTCTACAAGGCAGCTCCATGCCCTTAAATGGTCCGTCTTCTCCGCCTGGTGTATGACCCGCGGCTCATACCCAATTTCCTGTGACACATCTCTGATATTGTCCTTCCTGCAGGAGCTGTTGGACAAGGATCGTTCCCCTTCCATTCTCAAGGTCTATGTAGCAGTCATAGCAGTTTCACACGCTCCTATAGCTGGCTAGTCGGTGGGCTGAAACAACCTAGTTGTTCGCTTTTTGGAGGGGTCTAGGAGGCTCAACCGTCCCTACATGGGACTTGCCCACGGTGTTAAGGGCTCTGAAGAGCCCTCCTTTTCGAGCCCCTACAGTCCATTGTCCTTCGTCCCCTGACCCTAAAAACCGCTCTGCTACTGGGGTTTGCATTGGTAAAACGTATGTGAGATCTGCAGGCACTCTCGGTGAGCCCCACCTGCCTCGAATTCGGGCCCAATGACTCCAAGATCATCCTGAAGCCGAGGCATGGTTATGTACCTAAAGTGCTCTCGACTCCGTTCAGAGCACAGGTAATAACTCTTTTGGCGCTTCCTCCATTGGAGCAGGACCAAGAGCTGAATTTACTCTGCCCCGTCAGGGCATTGAGAATATATATTGAGGGTTCTGCCCCATTCAGGCAGTCTGATCAGCTTTTTGTATGCTTCGGTAACCACACCAGAGGGTCTCCGGTCACGAATCAGAGAATTGGACTCCAAATGGATAATTGATGCTATCAAGCTAGCGTACACTTCTTTGGGCCTGCAATGCCACATGGGCAAGATGTGTTGCCTCTTCCTAGGCTTGGTCTAGTGGAGTGTCCATTGCAGAAATTTGTGTGGCGGCCGGGTGGGCCTTGTCATCCACATTTACCAGGTTTTATAATCTGGATGTCCCAGCCTTACAGGCTTGGGTCCTTTCTGCTTAAACGGACTTAAGGTCATTGCACACAGAGTCCGAAATTTAAAAAATAAATACGACCTCACGTTATGTCAATCTCATTTACACACTTCTTCCGAACTTTTCGTCCGTCATAAAAAAAATTCAGATCTGGTTCGATTTTTTGACTGGGATAATCCCGATGCTCCTGAGGGGAACTCTCCATCCTCTCTACATCTCAAGATTGGATGGACCCAATATTTCCTCTATTTTTAAGAAGCGAGAAGACAACAAAAGCATCCTCACTGCTTGAAGACTCCGTTCAATGCTGTTTAGCGAATTTTCTCGCAACGGATTAATTAATATACATCAGACTCAGTGTGCAGAGACCTTTACTCTGGCTTTATGGCAAAACCAGTGCTCAGGTGTTTGCCTTCTCTGTACGCGCTTGGCCCCCACTGGGTTCCTGAGACTGTACTTTTTTTCTTGGAACGATTACTCAGCGCCAGGCCGACCTCTGTGAGTTTCTCTGTGAGCTTCCCTGCAATTACTTGGTCCCTCTGGGCCCCTTTGGTGCTCAAGGTAAGTTCAAGCATTGGTCGTTCCTCTAGCATAGCACGTCGGGATTGTACTGGTTCCCCATAGCGTCTTAGCAGACGCAGTACATGTGAAGTATCGATAGGGAACATACTCGGTTACTAACGTAACCTCGGTTCCCTGAGATATGGAAGCGTTGTGGTCGTTGCTGGCCGTTTTGGTTCATTTTTAATATACTGCACGAACCAATGGCCATGCAGTTACACTGCGTTATTGAAAGGCTTCAGTATTCAGAGGAAAAGGAGTTTTTCCTATAGCATCTTAGCAGACACAGTACTCGTTCCCATATCTCAGGGAACCGAGGTTACGTTAGTAAACGAGTACGTTTACTGCTAATAAATGCTCTCATCATTTCCTCACCCTCATGTCATTCCAAACCTGTATGACTTACTTCTCTGGAACATAAAATATATTATGTAGAATGTTAACAAACCATTTAGGTTACCCTTGATTTCTACTGTATGGACAAAAATGTCTTGAATTTCTCAAAATATCTTCTTTTATGTTTAGAAAGTAATTCATACAGGTTTGGCATGACATGATGTTGAGTAAATGAGGAGAGTTTTACTTTTTGTGTGAACTCTCTTTAAGAACTTTAATATTTGTAAATAGTAAACACCTAATTTATATAAGATGGATACAATGATATTTAATCAGGCTCTTATTCAATCAACATTTTACTTCAATTAAAATTAATTAGAACGAAACATTTAAATAGAAAGAAGCTATTAAAGTTTGTTTACATTGCAGTTTGCTTACATGCAGTTTACACTGTCATGGTTGTTTTCAGCCAGAACCTTTAATGTTCTCATATCACTCAACTGTATAACACAATTTTGTGTCAATGCTAAATGGATCAAGTGATTTGCGCTGTCCGCTCGATAGCATGTCAGGAGACTGCGGAGTCTCCAGGCCAGGACCAGCAGACTGAAGGACAGCTTCATTCATCAGGCTGTCAGGAAGCTGAACGCCCTCCCGACCTTGCCCCCCCTCCCCTATTTGCCCCACGCACCACTGAACTCTGACCCTCGGACGGACTCTCCCACTCCCCCCCTCCCAAATACACACACACTCTGTCACTTTAATCAGCCTGAATAAGCTCTTTTGCACTACAAATCATTATATCTGCACTGTCGTTTACTTCACTGGTTTGCACTCTATCTGCCATGTGCTGCTTTACATATAAATATATTTGTTTTTTGGTGTATATTTGTATAGTTGTATTTTATATTTAATCTGTATTTATGTTCTACTGTTAGTGTTATCTGTATGCACCAAGGGTCTGAAAGTAACGCAATTTCAATTATCTGTGTGTATGTGCTGTACATGTGGAAAAATTGACAATAAAGCAGACTTGACTTGCTTATCTCTTATAAATCGTGGCGGAAGCGCAGCACTGTGTGGGAGACTGATCCTGCTCTGCTTTAACGCACGGCTGGCGGATGCACCAGGTAGCGCCGCTTCACACTTTTGGAGTATTTGCAGTTTACCGTGGGCTGTAATTTGAAGGGGTCCTATTATGCTTTTTCACTTTTTGAATTTTAGTCAGTGTATAGTGCCAGTGTGTATGTTTGGGCATAAAAAAGATCAACAAATTTACAAATCTTAAAGTCCACTCCAAAGGGAGATATTTCGTTTTTAAAAAACTCCCTTTTCAAGAACTACAATGAATGGCTCATTTGGAGTACAGCGTTGTTTTCCGTGGTTTTTGTGAAGTCACAAAACGACCCATTAGAATATCATTAAAATAATTCCCGCCTATGGAAATTCGAATGGTTGGAGGGGG
>NW_015508383.1:3133-5650 GCF_001515645.1 Sinocyclocheilus grahami | reverse complement strand
GTTTAGAACACTTGGATGAGTGCATCAGACAAGACAACGATGGCAAAGAAGTGCTGCTGTAGCGTCAAGTTTTCGCAAGTTATTACACATGCACCTGAATAATTGTGTGTAAATATGTATGTCACAATTATGATTTTTTTTTAAATTGCTGACAGTACAATACTGGACAAGTATGAAACCCGCTGAATCCGTTTCCGCTTGCTGTCTGCCGTGCTGCTGGCTTGTGATTATAGCTCCGTGTAGCTTTGCTTTTCTGTTGAATCTCTATCTTACTATCACTCTCTGCGGTTTAAAGTGATAAAATATAACTTAATTCTCACCATATTCTGATATTATTTATCAAACTAATCTGATTAATTTGATTATTCGCTTTTATTCTAAAACCGCAAGCGCACGTGCAGCGCATTAGCATTCGTTAGCTTGTCATTAGCGTTTCCATTCGCGTCTATTGCAGTTTTCTTTTCTATTTTTTTACTCGCTCCGTTTCTTTTTGATCTCGCTCCATTTTTTTCAGGAGTTCATCAAACAACTGTGGTAAGTCAGAATCATTCATCAATCACGGTGAGTAATGGCTTCTGCTCCTGCTATTGTTGTTGCACCGCTTGCCACATGTATAGTTTAGCTCTCTCGGTCGGCGACGAGGGATTCACATGTAATAAATGCAGGGAAATAGTTAGGCTGACAGAGAAGATTTCAAAATTAGAGACACACATCCAAACTTTAATTGAGGACAGTCAGAATGTGAGGGCTCTAGATACGGATTTAGATACGACTAGCTCAGGGAGTCCTGTAGATTGTTCGGTTCCAGTTACAATGCCTTTGCAGCAGGGCGACTGGGTGACTGTGAGGCGGAATAGTTGCGGGTCAAAACACCGCTCTTCCATTCCGATCAAAACATTAAACAGGTTCTCCCCGCTCTGTGACGCACCCACTGAGAAACCTGATCAAAGTGCTCTAGTTATTGGTGATTCTATTGTACGGAATGTAAAAATAGAGACACCAGCCACCATAGTCCAATGTTTACCGGGAGCCAGAGCGCCTGACATCTTGGCAAATTTAAAAGTGCTGGCTAATGCTAAACAAATTCAGTAAGATTGTTATTCACGCTGGCGCTAATGATGTTCGACTTCGCCAGTCGGAGATCACTAAAAATAACATTAAAAAGGTGTGTGAACTCGCAAGTACAATGTCAGACACTGTAATATGCTCTGGTCCCCTCCCTGCTTGCCGTGGTGATGACATACATAGCAGACTGTCGTCACTCAATGGCTGGATGTCTAAGTGGTGCCCGCAGAATGACGTAGTTTCATAGACAATTGGATATGTTTTTGGGGCAGACCTGACCTGTTGAAAAGAGATAGTCTTCATCCCTCCTGGGGTGGTGCCGCTCTTCTGTCTAGAAATATGGCACATAGTCTTAGAGTTTGTACTTGACTAACTGGGGCCCAGGTCAGGAAGCAGACAGACTGGCTAAACCAACCGTCTGCTAGCCGCCTCACATCACAGAAATCAGTTAATTCTCAGCACATAGAGACTCTTTCACCTAGATATCACACTATAGAGACTGTGTCTGTTATAACTAGAGAATACAAAAAACGTCCAAACCAATTTAAGAGTAACAATTGAATTGATGTTCAACAAATAAAAAACAGATGTAATGCAGATAAACAAATGATAAAGCTTGGCTTATTGAATATCAGGTCCCTTTCTACGAAAGCACTTTTTGTAAATGTTATGATCACTGATCATAGCCTAGATGTGCTCTGTTTGACAGAAACCTCGCTAAAACCTGATGATTACATTATTTTAAATGAGTCTACCCCCCAAGATTACTGTTATAAACATGAGCCACATCCAAAAGGTAAAGGGGGAGGTTTTGCTACAATTTATAACAATATTGTCAGTATTTCTCAGAGGGTGGGCTTCAAGTATAACTCGTTTGAAGTAATGGTGCTTTATATTACATCATCCAGAGAAAGAAATGTTAATGATAAATCCCCTGTGATGTTTGTACTTGCTACTGTATACAGGCCACCAGGGCACCATACAGACTTTATTAAAGAAAGTGCTGTTTTTATATCAGAGTTAGTGCTGGGTGCAGATAAAGTTTTAATTGTTGGTGATTTTAATATCCATGTTGATAATGAAAAAGATGCATTGGGATCAGCATTCATAGACATTCTGAATTCCATTGGGGTTAGACAACCCGTCTCAGAACGTACTCACTGTCGAAATCATACTCTAGATGTAATACTGTAACATGGAATTGATGTTGATGGTGTTGAAATTATGCAGCCAAGCGATGATATCTCAGATCATTATCTAGTCTTGTGCAAACTTCATATAGCTAAAACTGTAAATTCTACTCCTTGTTACAAGTATGGTAGAACAATCACTTCTACCACAAAAGACTGATTTGTAAGTAATCTACCTGATTTATCCCAATTCCTTAGCATATCCAAAACTTCAGAACTGTCACGAATTCGGTCTATGGACTTCCGTTTATTCACCACCAGA
>NW_015508383.1:2188-2956 GCF_001515645.1 Sinocyclocheilus grahami | reverse complement strand
CAGATGGATCCACACGTCTCACGTCTCGTCAGCCCCATTACAAGAACAACTTGATGATGTAACAGAAACTATGGACTCTCTCTTGTCTAGCATTTTAGATACGGTTGCTCCTTTACGCTTAAGGAATATTAAGGAAAACAGTCTGACACTGTGGTATAATGAGCACACTCACACCCTAAAGAGAGCAGCCCGGAAAATGGAGCGCAGCTGGAGGAAAACAAAACTAGAGGTATTTTGTATTGCTTGGCGGGAAAGTACCCTATCCTACAGAAAAGCATTAAAAACTAGATCTGATTACTTTTCGTCTCTTTTAGAAGAAAACATACATAACCCCAGGTATTTAATCAATACAGTGGCTAAATTAACGAAAAATAAAGCATCAACAGGTGGTGACATTTCCCAACAGCACAGCAGTAATGACTTTATGAACTACTTTACTTCCAAGATCGATACTATTAGAGATAAAATTGTATCCATGCAGCCGTCAGTTACAGTATTGCATCAGATAGTGTGCTATAGATCCCCAGAGGAACAATTACACCCATTCTCTACTCTAGAAGAGGAAGAATTGTATAAACTTGTTAAATCATCTAAACCAACAACATGTTAGACCCTATCCAATCTAAGCTCCTAAAAGAGGAGCTTCCAGGAGTCATAGATCCTCTTCTGACTATTATAAATTAATCATTGTCATTAGGATATGTCCCCAAAACCTTCAAAGTGGCTGTTATTAAGCCACTCATCAAAAAACCACAACTTGACCCCAAA
>NW_015508383.1:0-1780 GCF_001515645.1 Sinocyclocheilus grahami | reverse complement strand
CTCTCATTAGAGTTACAAATTACCTGCTCTTATCATCTGATCGTGGTTGTATCTCTCTATTAGTGCTATTGGATCTTAGTGCTGCCTTCGAAACTATTGACCACAACATTCTTTTGACAAACGCTGTAGTCCAAACGAGCCGTTTCTTTGTAGTTCTTGAAAAGGGATTTTTAAAAAACGAAATATCTCCCTTTGGAGTGGACTTTGAGATTTGTAACTTTCTAGATCTTTTTTTATGCCCAAACATACACGCTACACACTGACTAAAATTAAGTAAACGACCCCTTTAAGAAACCACAACTAGATCCTAGTGAACTGGCAAATTACAGACCCATTTCACATCTTCCGTTTATGTCTAAAATTTTAGAAAAAGTTGTGTCTGCACAATTGTGCTCCTTCCTGCAAAAAAATGATCTCTATGTCTAAGTCAAATAATGAGAAAGAACCAAATTGCCTATCACAGCTATGCTGATGATACCCAGATTTACCTAGCCTTCAGAACAGATTTGGAGAAATTTAGCATTACATCACTTACAGTCACTCTGCAGTGAATGGGTGCCGTCCCAATGAGAGTCTAAACAGCTGATAAAGACAACACAGTAAACCACAAGTAATCCACAAGTGCAAAGCATCAATTAACGTCTTGTGAAGTGAAAAGCAAATCCATCATTTAGGCATTTTAACTTTAAACCATTGCTTCTGGCCGAATAATGCTTCCTCTGGTGAAAAAGTCCATCCCCTGTTGTCTTCCCACATCACAGTCCATCAACACTTTTTCTGTTTTCGCTTGTAAATGGTGCTTTATCTGTGTATATTTCTCTCCTGTCCTGATTCAGACAAGACTATATTGGTGAGCAAGTGATGTAATGCTAAAAACTGTAAAACCGAAGTCATTGCATTTGGAAACAAAGATGAATTTCTCAAGGTGAATGCATACCTTGACTCTATGGGTTTGACAACTAAAAATCAAGTCAGGAATCTTGGTGTGATTCTGGAGATAGACCTTAGTTTCAATAGTCATGTCTAAGAAGTAACTAAATCAGCACACAATCATCTAAAAAACTGCAAGAATTAGATGTTTTGTTTCCAGTCAAGACTTGGAGAAACTTGTTCATGCCTTTATCACCAGCAGGGTGGACTATTGTAATGGTCTCCTCACCGGCCTTCCCAAGAAGACCATTAGACAGCTGCAGCTCATCCAGAACGCTGCTGCCAGAATTCTGACTAGAACCAGAAAATCTGAGCATATTACACCAGTCCTCAGGTCCTTACACTGGCTTCCAGTTATATTTAGGATTGATTTTAAAGCACTTTTACTAGTTTATAAATCACTCAATGGCCTAGGACCTAAATATATAGCAGATATGCTCACTGAATATAAACCGAACAGACCACTCAGATCATTAGGATCGAGTCAGTTAGAAATACAGAGGGTTCACACAAAACAAGGGGAATGTGCTTTTAGTTATCATGCCACCCGCAGTTGGAATCAGCTTCCAGAAGAGATCAGATGTGCTAAAACATTAGTCACATTTAAATGCAGACTCAAAACTCATCTGTTTAGCTGTGCATTTATTGAATGAGCACTGTGCGATGTCCCGAACTGATTGCACTATATTTTATGTATAATCATTTTCTATTCTTAACCGTTTTAAATGAATTTTAAACCTCTTAAATACATTTTTAAATCATTTTCAAAGTTTTAAATTCCTTGTTTTATTGTTGATTTTTTTTGTTTTTCATTTATTTTATGTAAAGCACTTTGAATTACCATTGTGTA
>NW_015508382.1:22394-23834 GCF_001515645.1 Sinocyclocheilus grahami | reverse complement strand
TCTTCTAGGCTATCTTCTGATGTTATCATGTGTTATAGGACACAAAATATAGAACAGCAGTATAGTGAGTTATTTTAATATCTTTGTTTTAAAAATGGTGCCAGACTGCCTTCATAGACCTTAGTCAGGTTAGACGCCATACTGGATGAAAACAAGGCTGTATAAAAGAAAGGAAAGGAAAATACAAAATGTATAAATGTCCTAGATCACATAATCTTCACAACTCACAACTTTACCAAAAGTTTTTTTGGGGGAAGATGTTTCATCAGCTGAACAATGTTGTTAAACAACAGTACAATCCATTGAACTGTATTTGAATTCCTCACAGCCTTGTTTTCATTTCTGTCAAAAATCAAATATGGTGCTACCCTGATGAAGGTCTATATTTTGTTTTTTATTATTTGCCTGAACAACACACACCAGGACAGTCTGTTTTTTAGATTTGCATGTATGCAATTTTATAACAAATTTCAATCGGAATTTGAGTTAATTACTGAAGTAACTGTATTAAAATTAATGAATTAAATGCATGAATCCTGAGAAATGATTATGTTTTAATCAATACAGTTAAAATAAATGGCAAAGCTAAATTTGCTTTGGCATTGAATGAAGTATTTTTTTGCTTCGAAAAATTAAAGGGTTAGTTCACCCAAAATGAAAATTAGGCTGCGTTTTACTCACCCCCGAGGCATCCTACGTGTATATGACTTTCTTCTTTCAGACGAATCCAGTCGGAGTTATGTTAAAAATTGTCTTTGATCTTTCAAGCTGTTTAATGGCACTCAGTGGGTGTTGCATGCATCAGTCCAAAATAACTTCAATAAAAATCACCCATCCATAAAAAAAAGTGTCTCACACGGCTCCGGGGGGTCAACAAAGGCCTTCTGTAGCGAATCGATACGTTTTTGTAAGAAAAATATCCATATTCAAAACGTAATAATCCCTTTAATGTAGCTTGCGCCAACAGTTGTCCACAGAAGCAGTTCCGGGAGCATAACTTATGAGGTCAGCGTTGCGCATGCGCCGGTGAGTCTCGTGAAAACCAACGTTTGTTTACAGGATCAAGGGAAGCACAGTTTCCTTACTTTAGCAAAGGAAAACCAGTCTCCTCTTGGCTTATATCGAAATCCTCTTACGTTCTTCTTTACAAATCCTCATTTTGTACTTCTAATTCTTGACCGTTGTTTTGTTTTGATCTCTCCCCTGCGCTTCCGCATGCATCACTTCTGAGTGGCGCATGCGCAAAGACGACCTCATACGTCATTCCCCCGGAACTGCTTCTGTTTACAACAGTGAGCGCAAGCTAGATTCAAGTGATTATTAAATTTTGAATATGGATATTTTTCTTACAAAAACGCATCGATTCGCTACAGAAGGCCTTTGTTCAAAAATCACCTTTTGTTTTTGTCCCCATTTTTCATGAGCTGAACTCAAAGATCT
>NW_015508382.1:13513-15113 GCF_001515645.1 Sinocyclocheilus grahami | reverse complement strand
TAAATAATTTAAAAATCCAAATATCATTACTGTTTTTTAAATATAATAAAAATATTAATTAATTCATTCAATAATTTATTTATTGTGATTTTTTTAGATATTAGTGTTTAAAGTGTACGAGCTAGAAAATAAGTTGCTCTAATAAGGTCTTTGGACATGCTCAGTTAGCGCAATTTTTATCCAAATGGTAATATTTATATATGGTGTTATAGTTTTTATTAATATTTTGAATTAGTTTATTTTTTTTCATTTTAATTTAATTTAATTTATTTATTCTATTTAGTGTATTTTTTTGTTGTTGTTGTAATTTTGTTATGCTAAATACTGTATTACTATTTAGGTTTAATTGATTTTTAATTTAAGTTTAGTTTTAGTTCAGTTTAAATTTTTATTTATTTCCAGTTAGTCATTTTAATGCTTCAACCAAGATGGCGGACAGGGGTAAATGTTGATTATATATTTATATTATAAATCATATATTTATAAATTTAGGATAATGCTGAAATTATTTTATTCAATACCAAAGCTAAATGTAAAATGCACAATTGAATGCAATATTTATGTGTGGCATTGCAATTTTTTTTGTGTAACTTCTGTCCATAAATAGCATTTCAAATGAATCATTTATGAGGATTCATTTTTGGTTAGGATTCTGGACTTGAAGGGTGTTGCTTATTCAGATAGTGAACGTCAAAGCAGCTCATTAGCATTGTAGTATGTTCTTTTCACTGTTTTTATAACTTAACATCACTTCTCTATTCCTGCCTTCACAGCTCTGGTGTGTCGCTGCCATGGCGACCCTGACCCCCTGCTTCTTACGGATCTTTGCTGTCCTCCAATTGGCTGTCTGCTCGTTTCCAGAGGAACCTGGCCCTTTAATCTCTGCCCCTGCTGAGGGTAAGAACACGCCCCCTCACCAATTACAGTGTACCAGTTAATCAACATCAGCAGGTTATTTTTCAGTTAGACATAAATGCCACATTTATGATCTTTCATGCACTTATGTTTAGAGCATAACAGCACAATCAGCAACTACTATTTTTGGCTCATAAATTAGCTTTGAGAAAATCAGTTGAATTCCAAACCGTGCCAAGTTTCCGTGATCATAAACATATAAGAAAATATTTCCTTGCAAGTTACAGTGATTTTACCATGGTTAAGGTAAAATATGAATGTTTTGGAACTTATGAGTTGGTGCCTCGGTGAAGGATTTTAAAATTTTTTTAAAGAAGCCAACTCTGATTCCACTGCTGTTATTTTGATAACATAAAAACCATTATTTTGTTATTTTTAGTTGAAGTTACCAAATTGACTGTGCATCAGTGTTATTGTATTATTTATATACTGTTATAGTATTTATTAATTGTATTAATTAATAATTAATTTTGAACTTGCATTTCTGCTATATATATATATATAATTTTTATTTTTATTTATTTATTTTTTTGTCCATGTAAGTCAGTGGGGACCCAAAACAGTTTGGTTACCAGCATTCATCAAAATATATTCTTTTGTGTTCAGCAGAAGAAAGAACGTCATACAGGTTTAGAATGACTTGAGAGTGAGTAAACTATAACACAATTTTCTTTTTTTTTTTTTT
>NW_015508382.1:6475-6867 GCF_001515645.1 Sinocyclocheilus grahami | reverse complement strand
ACCCAGCACTGGGTTGAATTTAACCCAGCATTTTTTAGAGTGTAAAGTTGTCTGTTAACATTAGTTAATGCAGTGTGAACTAACGTGAACAAACAATGAACAGTTGTATTTTTATTAACATTAACATTTCAGTTTTAGTAGGCTATAATTTTAGCACTTCAACAATTATTTTATTTCAGTTCAGTTCAACGTTTCTAATTAAAGTATTTTTGAGTCTAATTAAAGTTTTTAATTTATATTTTATTTTCTAATAGTTTAAGTTAACAATAACAACTGGTACATTATGATTGCATTGGTCAATTTATTTAGCAAAATATTAGATTGTTTGAAGATGTCTTAAATTAAGAGTATTTTTTGTATTAGTATTTTTACTCCTTTTTTTAAGCATAAAC
>NW_015508382.1:3804-5949 GCF_001515645.1 Sinocyclocheilus grahami | reverse complement strand
CACACACACACACACACACACACACACAAAATTGCATGTATGAATTTTCCCATAAATGTCGGTGATGATTTTACTCCCTTGCTGTTTTGCAGAAAAGGACGTGGGAATCCAATAAGAATGACATCCGCATCTGTAGAATGAAGGGCAAACACGAGGTGAGCGTTCAAATAACACAACGTTTTTTTCACATTTCACGACCATTTTTAGCACCGCCTTAGCGAGGAAATTCATTCACAGCACTTTGAGTGATTTACTATTGCCAAGAGCTTGATGTTTCAATCCTGCGGCAGATCTGGATACAGTCTCATACAAATAAATTCTCCTGGAGAGTAAATGTACAATATCAGGATTTGGCTTATTGGTTCACAAGGAAACGTAACTCTAGCCTCTCAGCGGATGCTTTTAACCTTATTGCGGATGATTACTTACAATCTTGGTTAGTTATTGGATGTTATTGAGGGGTGTGGATTTTCCTGTTATTTGCTTGTGTTTTTAACTCCTACTATAATTACTAGATTTACCTTACTGTCATACTGCCAGTTACCTTTTATGGCTCTCTTTGTGTTTTATCAAACATACCTTTCCTACAGCTAATGTGTGTCTTATGCTAGACTTATGTTAGCATTCAAACACTAATGCAATTCATACTGTGTTTATACAGTTACATTTATTCATTTAGCAAACGCTTTTTTTCAAAGACGCTTACAACAGAGAACAATAGAGCCAACAATATTCATAGTATGCAATGCCAACTTCATTTGAAAAACATAGAAAATATTTTTGATTAATTACACCCATTTTATACTTCTGTCCTTCATTATGTACTTCTAGAGTATCAAATGTTTTTTACCAAAGCAACACGGCTTATTATTTAGCAGAACATGAGTGAACAGCTGCAGGAGCTGTCAGGTCCAAATGTGCTTAATAAAAGCCAAAACTGTGACGCCAGTATGTGATACACACAGCCTGCTATAGCAAAAAGTACACAACTATTGCCTTTCAATAAAATTACATTTACCACCAGCTTTCCATGAACTGTATCACTATGGTATCTATAATTTTATAGTCATATTGATGCAGTATAATCACAACATTTTGACCTAATTGCACAGCTCCACAAACAAGCACAGCAAACCTGGAGTTTTTGTTTGTTTGTTAAATAACATTTTAATTATTGCAATTATATGTTTTCCTGATTAGTGATTAGTAATTTTTAAAAACAAATAAAACATTTTTTTTTTAGATATTTTTATTAGCATATTATTTTTTAAATAGCATAATGATATCATGTGTGTTTTTTTCCCTTTTAATTTAAATCACTGCTGTAGCCATACAGTTTCTGACATCTTTGGATTTTGCAGCGGCTCTTGCACTGCTTTTTGAGTGTCCGGCCATGAGTGTTGTATTTTTAAGACTGCATGGAGTGAAAAATTCTTCAACCTTTGAAAGCACATCTGCGAGTCCCTCGAGCTCCAACTAGTTGATTTTGAAAATGTTACATTTTTTCACATCCCTTGATCTGTCCTGCCCAAATAATTCTCCGGAACTCTTTGTTTAATAGTCTCTTTAACTTGAGAAGATTCGAGAGTTTGTGAAGGTCTGTTTTGCAAGCTGCAGTCAGTTCTCACGTCTGAACCGCAGACTCGATTGTGTCTCTCTTTGATGTTTTTGTGATGAATCTGTTCTTATTCTTCAGTGCAGAGGCTAATTACCTTCTGCCTTCTGCCCACCTTCATAATGTAAGAGTCGTGCATTCCCACTCTTTCGCAAACCAGGCCGTTTTAATAGATGTGCATGACTGCAGGGGAGAGAACTTCAAGGGACTGAGTGTCAAACCTGGACAAGGATTATTGTTTGGCAAGAGGGAGCTTACAAATTAGACCTGTCTGCCACCCACCCACATATTCGCACAAATCTGAGACATCAAACACACCTGCGAATCTCTGCCTCCGGCAAGTTCTGCAACAGCCTCTCGTACTCTCTCCTTCTTGCTTTCTCTTTCTTGGTCTTTCCGTGTTGTTTTTGTTCGTGATCGCTAATTACCTCATAAACTATAAACTGGTTTTCCACAGCAATCGCCTCTAATTGTGTGAGATAGACAGAATATTAGCGCAGACGGACCAGAAATAAGTCAGTTTGAGACAC
>NW_015508382.1:0-660 GCF_001515645.1 Sinocyclocheilus grahami | reverse complement strand
AGTAAAGATTTCACAGCAAAAAAGCACATAAATCGTGAACTGAAGGTGGAAGTTTTTAAATGATATTAAAAGGCCTTTTACTTGCTTAAAAGTCTAAACTATCAATCAGACGACAGAAGGAATGTAGTAGATGGTGTACAACAGGTTTTTCAGCAACAACAGTTTTGAGCATGTCGATCATTTAGAGGCCTTAGAAATGTGAGAATCTTTAAATGGTTAAGTACTGAATGTGCACTAATCTGACAGCGAGTGATTTTGGTGCAGAAAGAAGCGAAAAGCGAATGGAGTGGGAGGAACGGGAGTGAAAGGAGACTTGGAGAGAGAGAACAAGGAGTGGTGGAGAGTGAGGAAGGTGAGAAGAAAGACAGGAGAGGAAGGGAATAAGGGAGAAGTCAGACTTTGATCTGAGTAGAAAGGAGTTTGCCATGGTACGGGATCGTATACTGCCTTGTCACACACTCTAATCTGAAGGATAAATCTTGACACTTTCTTGATGGTGTTTCACAGAGACCTGAACCACATGTGCTCTTCCCCAGAGCGAAACCTGCTTTTTACACCTCTGATGGGCTTACGGATCGACCCGCTCTCAAACCTGCATCTCTGATTAATTCAATTTTACAGATTATGAAGCGGAACGTAAGATCTCCCCACCCCTGCAGA
>NW_015508381.1:22301-23842 GCF_001515645.1 Sinocyclocheilus grahami | reverse complement strand
TCCACATGTATTAGAAACTTTAGATATAGACTGCAAACATTTTTTCCCTTTCCTTTCACATATGCAATTTCAACATTCAGTGCAAACAAATAACATTTATATGTACTGTATTCCTAATAATAATTTCTTTGCAGTCTCTATATGCACCACAAACTATAGTTTGAATACCTCTCTATTTTTAAAATGCTATAATGATACTTGAGCTATGTATCATGAATAGCAGGTAAAATAAAATAATGTGCCTCACCTCTTGCAAAAAAAAATTAAATCTGGTTTGAAGTGGGAGCTGTAAGGTGCCAATCAATCGGTGTAAAATGTTAACTCCACTGCTTTGAATAGCAGATTTAGTTGGCTCAAAAAATCTACAATGCCCGAGTACAGAGAACACAGAGTCCTTGGTCTAGTGGATGTATTGAATTCTGTCCATCCTTGAATGAAACAAGCTGAGCAGAGATGGAGGAGGATGTGATGGGTCTACACTTCATCTCTCGAGTGAGCAAACTTTTCAAAGGAGGCCCTGGATGTTGGTGTTCTACATAAGGCACTTGATGCAGACAAAACACAATATGCAATTGTGATTCAAGTGGAAGTCTGTTATGTAAAGTCTCTTTGAGGAAAATAGCACTTGACAAGATCTGGCCTGGTGTTGGTTGTTACTTTCAAATCCTATTGAAATTATATGAAATTTCATTAATTGTTAACTTACGTAATTGTGTGGTCCACTGTCTTCATGTTTCAAGATAATGATAATATATAAGTTCTTTATCACATGTTACTAAGCACCCTGTGTGCTTTATTAGTTATTTTTCCAGGAATGAAGCAAAACCATAAATAGCTTTCTTGCTTGAATTAAAAACTATATACGTGTAAGAATTAGTGCTGGCCAACGATTAATCGCATTCAAAATAACAGTTTTTGTTTACATAATATATGTGTGTACTGTGTATATTTATTATGTATATATAAATACACACATACAGTACATATTTTTAAATATTTACATGCCTTTACATGCATATATTTATATTAATATAATTTATGTTATATATTAATATATTTCATATATATAAACATAATATATTTTTCTTAAATATATACATGCATGTGTGTGTATTTATATACATAATAAATATACACGGTACACACATACTATGTAAACAAAAAATGTAAACAAAAAAACTTTTATTTTGGATGCGATTAATTGTTGCCCAGCGCTAATAAGAATAATAAGAATAAATCTAGCTAGAAGCCCATTACTCAAAAAAGCAGGAGGCTTGTGGTCTGTTCTAATGCATTATACATGGCTGGGTTAAATGTTGAGAATGAGAGGCTTGTTAAGCCTGGACCGGAGAATCCCATGAGGGATTGAAATGAAATCCTCAGCTTGTGTATTACGCCCGACATAAGACATTTATTCCACTCCTTTTTTATCTATTTAAATGTATCTATTCCAACACAGGCATGTTGAGAACGTCTAGGTTACTTGTGTAACCCTCGTTCCCTGAAGGAGGGAACGGAGACGTTACGTCAGTGACTGACGA
>NW_015508381.1:21508-21814 GCF_001515645.1 Sinocyclocheilus grahami | reverse complement strand
AATAAGAAAAATAAGAATAAATCTAGCTATAAGCCCATTACTCAAAAAAGCAGGAGGCTTGTGGTCTGTTCTAATGCATTATACATGGCTGGGTTAAATGTTGAGAATGAGAGGCTTGTTAAGCCTGGACCGGAGAATCCCATGAGGGATTGAAATGAAATCCTCAGCTTGTGTATTACGCCAGACATAAGACATTTATTCCACTCCTTTTTTATCTATTTAAATGTATCTATTCCAACACAGGCATGTTGAGAACGTCTAGGTTACTTGTGTAACCCTCGTTCCCTGAAGGAGGGAACGGAGACG
>NW_015508381.1:16759-17985 GCF_001515645.1 Sinocyclocheilus grahami | reverse complement strand
CCCCGCGCCAATGCCCAAGAAGATGCCACTCCTCTCGTAGAGTGAGCTCTCACTCCAAGGGGGCATGGTAAACATTGGGCCTAGTATGCCAAGACTATAGCCTCCACCAACCAGTGGGCAAGTCTTTGTTTGGAGACAGCCTTTCCCTTCTGCTGACCTCCAAAGCAGACAAAGAGCTGGTCTGAGGTCCTGAAGCTCCGCGTACGGTCCACGTAAATGCGCAGTGCGCGAACGAGACAGAGCAGAGCGATGGCTGGGTCTGCCTCCTCCCGGGGCAGCGCTTGCAAGTTCACCACCTGATCCCTGAAAGGCGTGGTGGGAACTTTGGGCACATATCCGGGCCGGGGTCTCAGGACAACGTGAGAGTTACCCGTTCCGAATTCTAGGCACGAATCATCGACTGAGAATGCCTGCAGGTCCCCTACCCTCTTGACCGAGGCCAATGCGGTGAGGAGCGCTGTGTTTAATGACAGAATTTTAAGCTCTACTGACCGCAGAGACTCAAAGGGCTTCTCCTTCAGGGCCGTCAGGACCGAGGGGAGATCCCAAAGGACGGAGGAGGCACCAAGTCTGTTTCGGGCAGAAAAAGGTGCCTTCCAAGACTTTGTAACCTCCTCATGCACTTCCGGGAAGAATGGAACCGGAGGTGGCTGCCGACGCCCGGCCTGCGCCCCCAGGAACCAATCATCCAGCCTCGAGCGTTCGGGAGAAGGCGGAGGCCTCCAGTGCAGCCCGACGCTCTCAGCGGCCCGGGAAAGCATAGCGGTCAGCTCTGGATCTGACTCGGGGAACGCCACTCTACCTGACGGTGGCAGCGCAGCCGAATCCTCATCTCCAGAGCCTAGCTCGCCCTCCGATGCAGCGACCGACATCCTGTCCTCTGCCTGTGCCCCGCACAAGATGCTAGACCCCGCCCTGTCCGAGGACCCAGCACGCTCGTCCGGAAGCACCAGGTGGTGCGACATGCTCGAGGAATGAGAGGCCCGCGGAGACGTACTCGACGGGGAAGCTCTCACCGTAACCCTCAGGTCTCCCTGACCATGAACCGAAGTAGCCCTCCGAGAACCCGAAGAGCTAGAGCGGGGCATGGCAAGGGGGATACCCCCCACCCTTTAATGAGGAGGTATCTAGACCGCAACGTCGCGATGGTCATGTTCCCGCACTGAGAACATGACTCATCCATGAGCGCTGCTTCAGCGTGCTGTAAGCCCAAGCACGAGAGGCAG
>NW_015508381.1:14811-16604 GCF_001515645.1 Sinocyclocheilus grahami | reverse complement strand
TCCCAATTCGTCAGTCACTGATGTAACGTAGAACGTGACTGACTGAATGGGAACTTAAGGGGAGGGATACTATTAGCCTACTAAATTCTAAATACTATTTAGCCACCTAAATACTATTAGGAGGAATACTATTAGAAATGATGGTTTACAATCCACTTGTAATGAATGAAGATCAATGTAGTTAATGTTTAAGAAGACACAAGACTGTCAGATGATTCACGCCAACTGTCATTGGCTTGTTTAGTTAACACTCGAAGGTGATTGGGCTCTCGGGCGAGATCCCAATTCGTCAGTCACGGATGTAACGTAGAACGTGACTGACTGAATGGGAACTTAAGGGGAGGGATACTATTAGCCTACTAAATACTAAATACTATTTAGCCACCTAAATACTATTAGGAGGAATACTATTAGAAATTATGGTTTACAATACACTTGTAATGAATGAAGATCAATGTAGTTAATGTTTAAGAAGACACAAGACTGTCAGATGATTCACAAATAATTTCAACCTTCCACTGAAAGTTACTGTTCATTTAGCACATGAAGTATGGCAATATGTGGAAGTTAACACCAAGTGTATACCATCTGAAGCAAAGCCCTCAGTGCTGGGGAATTGCGGCCTGAGTCGAAGGAGAAATCATAACAGTAATAGTGTTTATTACATACTTCTGGATTTTGGTGATTCATGTCATGCTACATGTATAGCATTAACTGAAAAGGAACTTCTGTATTTCAACGTCTGGTAATCAAAAGGACAAGGACAGACTCTGAAATAACGAAAAAAGAAGGATTTTATAAACTCCCTGAATTTGTCTTGCTATGACCTCTGTGACCCTATTCCTGTTCATGAATGAAGATCAATGTAGTTAATGTTTAAGAAGACACAAGACTGTCAGATGATTCACAAATAATTTCAACCTTCCACTGAAAGTTACTGTTCATTTAGCACATGAAGTATGGCAATATGTGGAAGTTAACACCAAGTGTATACCATCTGAAGCAAAGCCCTCAGTGCTGGGGAATTGCGGCCTGAGTCGAAGGAGAAATCATAACAGTAATAGTGTTTATTACATACTTCTGGATTTTGGTGATTCATGTCATGCTACATGTATAGCATTAACTGAAAAGGAACTTCTGTATTTCAACGTCTGGTAATCAAAAGGACAAGGACAGACTCTGAAATAATGAAAAAAGAAGGATTTTATAAACTCCCTGAATTTGTCTTGCTATGACCTCTGTGACCCTATTCCTGTTAAAAAAAAATAATAATAATAGAACCGGTACGCAGGGGTCTTGAGTGTGTTTTAAAAAGTTGAAGAGTTTTAAACTTAACATTCCATAAAAAAGATACAACGAAGCTGCTCAAATTATTGTAGTACACTTTACAACAAAATTCTATTTCAGTCTACATTAAAATTTCATGTTTAATTGAATGTGTTATTTGTCATTCCTTTGTAATTATTTGTGAAATTAACAAGTGATTTCTGAGTGAAAACTGTTTCAAAGTAAATCCTACACCATGATTGGCTTGAGAAAAGTACAGAAATGTTCTTCAAATCCCGTGCTATATGCATGATCAAGTCACCAAAAGCAACATTTATGCCCGTAATTTTGTTTATCATCAGCTGGATTTAAGATCAGTTCAGTTGAGAGAGCATCAGCAGCACTAGTGAAATCATTTTTTTGCCATTTTGGGAGGAGTAAACTTCACACAGGGCTTGAATTTCATTTTGGAAAAAAAGGGGGGGGATTCCCAGCTTAGGTGGATTTTATGGGGGGGGGGGGGGGAT
>NW_015508381.1:9703-13523 GCF_001515645.1 Sinocyclocheilus grahami | reverse complement strand
AGAGCGGTGTAGTGGGTGGGAGGGTGGTGGTATTAGGTGTCAATTCAAATGCATTTTGTTAGGAATATACCTACAGAAATTTGAAAGCATATGACTCTAGATCAGGGGTCACCAACGTTGGTCCTGGAGAGCCACAGTCCTGCAGAGTTTTGCTCCAACCTTGATAAAAACTCTGGTTCAGGTGTGTTTGATTAGGGTTGGAGCAAAACTCTGCAGGACAGTGGCTCTCCAGGACCGACGTTGGCCACCCCTGCTCTAGATGGTGCTAATTTTGTTGTGTAATACCTTACAGACAGCACAAGGAACTTTGATTTCAAACTCCAAATTAAATTGATTCTAACTAAAATTGTCAGTAATACAATAAAAAAACAAATGACAAGCTATAGCACAAATAAATACAATACAAATTAAATAAACAGTGCTTTAAGTTTTTCAGGCATCTCTAACAGTAGTATTCAGGTACAGAAATACTACAAAAACTAAATAAAGTAATCAAATATAAAATAATACTGAATAGTCTTTAGTGTATGAATAAATACAGATGAATCCTAACAGAAATACTACAAAAACTGAATAATCAAATACAAAATAAAACTGAATTTCTTTAGTGTATAAATAAATACAGATGAATCCTTACAATTAAAAGTGGGTGATTTTCCCTGTATTTTGTTGTTTGATTAACATTAATGACACATACAGGAACAGGTATTTTATGCTGCTGTCTCTTTAAGACGTCATGCACGGATCTAATACACTGTTACACATGTCTGTGAGAGCCAGAAATTTTGCTTGTTTGTAGGTGACCAAATACTTATTTTACCGAGGACTTTACCAATTAATTCTTTAAAAATCCTACAATGTGATTTTCTGGATTTTTTTTTCTCATTTTGTCTCTCATAGTTGAGGTATACCTATGATGAAAATTACAGGCCTCTCTCATCTTTTTAAGTGGGAGAACTTGCACAATTGGTGGCTGACTAAATACTTTTTTGCCCCACTGTATAACTGACTGTGTTTACATGAATACTCGCCAAGATGGGCAACTCAGAAAGTTTGCAAGCAATAAGCAGTGAAAAATAACTAAATTCAGTAATCACGTGCTGTATGAGAGATGGCTTTGTGTGTACATGCTTTGGGTGTGAATGCACATAAAACAGTCTCTGAGAGAGAGCGCCAGTACTGAACTGAGTTCTCTTTTTGCTCTTTGTGCTTGAATGGTTTAGAATTGATTGAATGTTTAAAAACATGTGCTGATGATTTTAAGTAAAATTATGTGCAATGCCTGCAATCCCTATTTACATATGTTGTTACAACAATCAAATGCATTTACACATTTGCATGTAGAATGCATCTCAATGCACCTCCTGAACTGGTTTATCAGATTGCAATCTGTCCAGAATGCATTTCGAAGGGCATTTACACATGGCCTTTTCGCAACCTGATACAGTAGCTATCCAATCAAAGAAAATGTCTCAGGTTACACATGTAACCATAGTGTGTATTAGTGTGGTGCGTGGGTATTCCGTTCCCCATAGTGACTGCTAGAGGATGCAGTTCAAGTTCCCTCAGAAGGGAACATCTAATGTTACTGCGTCCTCTTTTCTTGCCATGCCTCGGACACAAGCTTCAGACGAAGAATCGGATTGCGTGTTCTTTTGGCGCACTTTTATACTGTAGTCGCACTGGTAATTACATCATAGGCCAATGTTATTGTCATGTTCAGACATTTGCTTCAGACACCGGTCACGCTGAAGGCGTTCCCCATAGTGAGCGTTAGAGGATGCAGTTTGAGAACACATGAAGAGGTCACGTGTAAATAGGCCCTAAGTCATGCCAGGGTACATTTAAAATGGAAATAGTGTCAATTTTGATTTCATGCTGACTTTGGGTTCTTCAGCACCCACCTGTGCTCCTAGCACTAATGCACTGAAAATGACTTACCTAACTACCTAACAAATAATCTCTCAATTTATTTGTTGAATCTAGAATAAGGTTTACCTTATTCCTTCCAAGAATCTTCAGTTTATCCTTCCATAAGATAATGTCCATAGTAACATCCAACTCAGTCACTTGCATCTATCAATCTTTTGCACTTTATCCATTTATTGTACCTATTTAGTAGTTGTTTGTTACTCTTGTCTATCCTTTTGTTAATAACTTCCTCTAATGTATGTCATTCTTATTTATTCAACAATCTTCCATGATTGTTCTTTATTGTCAAGGCGAAATTCCTTGACTGGTGCCCCATAAAATAGTGTGACCAAAACTAAACAATAATATTAATATTTAAGCCCAAAGCCATTAAACTTGTGGTGCTACTTAAATCTAAAATCACTACATTTAGTGGTGCCCCATGTGAGGCTATCTTACGTTGAAATCACTACATTTATTGGTGCCCCATGTGAGGCTATCTAACATTGAAATCACTACACCTATGTGTGTGTGCTACAATGCAGCAGCGCATTAGATTAGAATGGCGATACTTGTCCAATAAGTTGTTTAAACCATGCATCTCCCATTCAATTTCGAGCATCCAGATGATATAATCACATATCTTGTGGAGCGCTTTCGGAGTATGCATTTATTTGTCATTTTAACTGTCGAGCGTAAATGTGGACTTCAAAGATTTCTTATCCTGGCGACTAGTCAACATAAGCTTAAAGCATCATAGCAGAGCATTAGGTAACACTTTATTTCGATAGTCCACTTTAGACATTATATTAACAGTTAGTAACTTTGCAACTACATGTCAACTAGCAGTTAGTAGAGTATTAGTAGACTGTCTGTTTAATATCTTCTAACTCTTTCTTTGTCAACTTATTCTACTAACCCTAAACCTACCCTAACAGTCTACTCTGAGAGTTAGTAGACATGTAATTGCAAATTAATGCAAATTAGTTGACATGTAGTTACAAAGTTCATTATAGTTAGTAGAATGTCTAAAGTGGACTATCGAAATAAAGTGTAACCGAGCATTAAAATCAACTAGTCTGTGCAACCCCTACTACAAACGCACAGACCCTCTGGCATGTGTTCACAACTGAATCACAATTTCATATATATGTTAAAATGTGATGTCACCCTTCATTTAGCAAAGCGCACAAGAGCAGTGCTTGCTGAAATTATGATTACATGCACTTCAATCTTTGCTGACCAACTGAAGACGGTCTCTGAAATGCAATTAACCCAATACAGAGTGGCCTTGGGGAAGTGGATACTGCAATCAAATATGAAAAGAGATTATTTGCCATGATGGCCATCTTCACATGTGAAAATAGAGCATGGCAGATTAATTCTACCTACACCAAGGTCAGACCACTGCAGTGAGCCAACAGGGAATGGAAAGATGAGAACTAGAGGCTCAGCTTAAAATGCAAACTCCAGGGTCTGAGCTGGAAAAACTGGGCTTATGATATTACAGCCACAGCATGCACAAGATTACATTATACTTTTGCCTAACCACTGATAATAAGAAGCCAGTCCAAATCTGCTTTTGGTGATGCATGTCTGCCACATTTTACAAATCCAACTCCCTATACATCCTCAGTCACCTGGATAACAGCACTAGCTCTCAAACTCCCATTATTTAGAAGATCACTCAGGTCTCCTCCACATGACTAGGTGCTGTGTGCTTCATTGTGAATTAGTCCCATTGCGGCTAAAGTAGTCAATTACTGCCATCTCTTTTTTTGTGCTACCCATCCACTTTCCTCATCTCCAGTCAGAGAAAGTCCTTAATGATGGGTCTCAGACGAGCGTTTGACTTTTTGCCCCTCCTGCTCACCAACTGCACTTCAAGGCCTGGGAGCTCCATTAGGGA
>NW_015508381.1:2136-4821 GCF_001515645.1 Sinocyclocheilus grahami | reverse complement strand
TACCCTAACAGTCTACTCTGAGAGTTAGTAGACATGTAATTGCAAATTAATGCAAATTAGTTGACATGTAGTTACAAAGTTCATTATAGTTAGTAGAATGTCTAAAGTGGACTATCGAAATAAAGTGTAACCGAGCATTAAAATCAACTAGTCTGTGCAACCCCTACTACAAACGCACAGACCCTCTGGCATGTGTTCACAACTGAGTCACAATTTCATATATATGTTAAAATGTGATGTCACCCTTCATTTAGCAAAGCGCACAAGAGCAGTGCTTGCTGAAATTATGATTACATGCACTTCAATCTTTGCTGACCAACTGAAGACGGTCTCTGAAATGCAATTAACCCAATACAGAGTGGCCTTGGGGAAGTGGATACTGCAATCAAATATGAAAAGAGATTATTTGCCATGATGGCCATCTTCACATGTGAAAATAGAGCATGGCAGATTAATTCTACCTACACCAAGGTCAGACCACTGCAGTGAGCCAACAGGGAATGGAAAGATGAGAACTAGAGGCTCAGCTTAAAATGCAAACTCCAGGGTCTGAGCTGGAAAAACTGGGCTTATGATATTACAGCCACAGCATGCACAAGATTACATTATACTTTTGCCTAACCACTGATAATAAGAAGCCAGTCCAAATCTGCTTTTGGTGATGCATGTCTGCCACATTTTACAAATCCAACTCCCTGTACATCCTCAGTCACCTGGATAACAGCACTAGCTCTCAAACTCCCATTATTTAGAAGATCACTCAGGTCTCCTCCACATGACTAGGTGCTGTGTGCTTCATTGTGAATTAGTCCCATTGCGGCTAAAGTAGTCAATTACTGCCATCTCTTATGTCTGCCACATTTTACAAATCCAACTCCCTATACATCCTCAGTCACCTGGATAACAGCACTAGCTCTCAAACTCCCATTATTTAGAAGATCACTCAGGTCTCCTCCACATGACTAGGTGCTGTGTGCTTCATTGTGAATTAGTCCCATTGCGGCTAAAGTAGTCAATTACTGCCATCTCTTCTTTTGTGCTACCCATCCACTTTCCTCATCTCCAGTCAGAGAAAGTCCTTAATGATGGGTCTCAGACGAGCGTTTGACTTTTTGCCCCTCCTGCTCACCAACTGCACTTCAAGGCCTGGGAGCTCCATTAGGGAGGTAACCTGTAAAGCGTGGCTGCAGGCTACAGCTGGCACTCCTTCTGCCTGTAGTCTTACATTTCTCCATTTAACACTGTGAAACATTAAAGGCAGTGCCTCACCGAGAGCTTAGAGATACTGAGGCGAGGCAGGGAGGCAGGGAGGCTCAGACTGAAGCCTGATGCTTGGCTTTGATGGCAGAGCTGACTGCAATTGGGAAACAAGGTTTTAAATAGTTTAAAATATGAACTTCGAGCTGTGATGAGACATTTTAGACTGATAGCTTTGATTTTTTTTCTTTAAAGTAGAAAAGACAGATGTATACCAGTAGTTCTCAGCTGGGTCACAAATCTGTTATGATAGGGCACAGGTGGGGGAAAAACAATGCTAAATGCCAATAATAAAATTAAACTAATAATATTCTCAATGTTACTCAGAAGACAGGATACAGGTTTAACTCATTCGAAATACTAATGCTTAATGTTACACTGTCAGATATGCAAAAGAAATCTATCGTATCTCTTGCTCTGGCTACTGTGTATAGACCACCAGGGCCGTATACAGATTTCCTAAAAGAATTAGCAGATTTCCTCTCAGACCTATTGGTTACTGTTGATAAAGCGCTAATTGTCGGAGATTTTAACATTCACATTGATAATACAAATGATGCATTAGGACTTGCGTTTACTGACCTAATAAACTCTTTTGGAGTAAAGCAAAATGTCACCGGGCCCACTCATCGTTTTAATCATACGCTAGATTTAATTATATCACATGGAATTGATCTTACTGATATAGATATCATACCTCAAAGCGATGATGTTACTGACCATTTCCTTGTATCGTGCATGCTGCGTATTACTAATATTAACTATATGGCTCCGCGTTATCGTCCGGGCAGAACTATTGTTCCAGCCACCAAAGACAGATTCACAAATAACCTGCCTGATTTATCTCAACTGCTCTGTGTACCAATAAGTACACATGAACTAGACGAAATAACTAGCAACATGGGCACTATCTTCTCTAATACATTAGAAGCTGTTGCCCCCATCAAATTGAAAAAGGTTAGAGAAAAACGTACTGCGCCATGGTACAACAGTAATACCCATTCTCTCAAGAAAAAAACTCGTAGTCTTGAGCGCAAATGGAGAAAAACTAACTTGGAAGTTTTTAGAATTGCGTGGAAAAACAGTATGTCCAGCTATAGACAGGCTCTAAAAGCTGCCAGGGCCGAGCATATCCACAAACTCATAGAAAATAACCAAAACAATCCAAGGTTTTTATTTAGCACAGTGGCTAGATTAACAAATAACCAGACGCCACCCGATCTAAATATTCCCGCACAGTTTAATAGTAATGACTTTATGAATTTCTTCACTGATAAAATAGATAACATCAGAAATACAATAAAAAATGTAGATTCTACAGCGTATAATACTTCAGCTTCATTCATCGCACCAAAAGATAAACTGCAGTGCTTTACAGCTATAGGACAGGAAGAGCTAAATAAACTTATAACTGCATCTAAACCAACA
>NW_015508381.1:0-479 GCF_001515645.1 Sinocyclocheilus grahami | reverse complement strand
GGATCCAAGAACCCCGGGTCGCCCGTCCCAGGGACGCCGCCCGCCCTGGCACTTCACGGGCTTGGCAGGGGCGGGGACGGGCTGCACCGCTTTCCTGCGGCCGTTGTGAAGGCTGCTGCTGCGGCCGAGCTGGAGCGGAGATGGAGGCCACAGGAGGGCGCTCTCAGCGACGAGCAGACAGAGGGGCTGCAGCCGGCGGGGGGGGGGCGAAAGCAGCCGACCCCTGGGGCAGCCTCCACCGCTTCACCGAATAGGCCGGCCTGGGAGATCGGGGAGTCCAGGAAGCGATGCTTGTCGGTCTCCCTCATATCCGCCCAGGTCAGCCATAGGTGGCGCTCCTGGACCACCAATGTGGACATCGTCTGACCCAGGGCCCGCGCCGTGACTTTTGTCACCCTAACTGCGAGGTCCGTCGCCGTGCGCAGTTCCTGCACCACACCTGGGTCAGCACCACCCTCGTGCAACTGCTTCAACGCTTT
>NW_015508380.1:23342-23848 GCF_001515645.1 Sinocyclocheilus grahami | reverse complement strand
CAGTCTTGAATGCTCATAAACTAAATGTGTCCAAATGGCAGTCGTCTATTTATTTGGTTTGTACTCAGCCAGTAGGACCTTTACACGCTTTAGTGAGTCCGTCTGCCAATCACCCTCAACAACAAGCTACAGCAAACCTGTCCACTGCTGCAAAAGAGGCAAAATAGTGAACGCTGGGCAGAAAAAAAACAACTCATTTAGAGCACAGGACAAGCTGTTCACACACATTAATGCAGTTCACTCAGCCATGCATCAGCATCGTGGGTCATCGCTTCTGAAGATAAAACATGAAATCATGGTATCAGCTGCTCTTACTTTACTGGGCTGTCCGAAGAAGGAGTTGCTGGCACATCTCTGGTTGATGACGTCTCGTATCAGGTGTTTCTGGCCATTGTAGGTGGTCAGTATGCTGATGCGTTCAGCAGGATATCCCAGCAGACGCATGTACATGTACAGCGCCACCACATACTCGGCCTCCGCCAGATTCTACAAACACACACACACAC
>NW_015508380.1:17651-20113 GCF_001515645.1 Sinocyclocheilus grahami | reverse complement strand
ATACAGGTTACACAGACTGCCACACACACACACACACACACACACGAGAGAGAGAGTCAAAATAGGACACGTCACATCAAAAAATGTATCTGAGGACAGAACAGCTCTGCTCTGAAACCTAGAGAGCCATCTAACTAAACCGCTTTTTAAAGCATCGCATCTTATTTTACACAAAATGTGTGTATTTTTTTTCTGATTATTAGAATGTTTATATACTATTACAGCATGTAATATTTCGAATGAGCTTTTATTTTTATACTTACACTAGTGTTCTTTTTAATTTAGGTTGTGTTTTAGTAATTTTGTTAGGTACTTTTGGCATTATTATTATTATATATTTTTTTTTATTGTGCTGTTTTTATCAGCTGTTTGGCCTCTCATTCTGACGGCACCCATTCACTGCAGGGTATCCATTGCTGAGCAAGTGATGCAATGACACATTTCTCCAAATCTGATGAAGAAACAAACTCATCTAATGCAAGCAAGCCTATATGATTCTTTTGAGGCAGCTTTCACACTAAACAAACCAATAATGACATCACATGGGCACGTATTAAAAGCATCTTTCCACTGACCTGGCCCGTGCTCTGCCCTGGGCGTCCAAGTCTACAGTAGGGACACCCAGACGCACAAAGCGAGTAAAAAGTGACTGCTCCATGTTTGAATATTTCTGAAAGGCCATGTTCTTAATGACAGGAGGCAACTGATGATGATCACCAATCATAATCCAGCGTTTGAGTCGACTGTAGCCGTCCTCTGGATTCTGCATAACACAGAGACAGAAACGTTTATTTGAGTCAGTAAGGTTATGTTACAACTCCATTTTGATGAGTGAAAACAACGGCATGTATCACATTTGCTGAATGAAATCCAATACTTGATTCTTGATCATTCTGGTTCAAGTACGTCACACTTTCTCACTACATGTGATGTGCATTTTGTAGCATTTTTGCTTTCGACATCCATTTGTAATGTGATGTCCTGCATCCGGAGAACACGTCCCTTTTAATACCAGAAAAACTGCCACAAGGACAAGATTGCCGTCTTCATGTGTGTTCAATTTTCAGGCCCATTTTCACATGCAAGAATGATTCTGAAGACCTAATCGTGATTTCCACCGATTGTAAGCGATACATCTTGAACACTTTTTGTAATAAGTGTATTAAAGCTGACATCTATACATAATAATAACATCTTCATTCTTTAATAATTATATAAAATTATAATTTATATATAATATATTTTAGATTATAATAAAACTGTTTTAATTCTACTTATCAAATTTAAAAATGTTTTTGCAAGGTTTCAGTGTAGAAAACATGTCTTGATTAATGTTTAACTAGATTTTTATTATGTATTAGCTTGTATTTAATTGGCAATAATGGCTGTTTGACTAAAATAAAGTTTCCCCTGAAAAATATATTACATTTTTACATTTAACAATGCACAATTTAAAATAATGTCATAATACAACACGTAACCTAACACGTAACCTAACGTGCAACGTGCGCCGTAATGCAACGCAACGCAACAACAAATAACATCCAAACATGCTTTTAGGAGAAAGAGGGTTGTACCTGTAGCAGTAGTGGGATGAAGGTCTCAATCTCCAGGATCTGAGCTGCCTCCTCCATCAGGATATTATCATACTAGAGAATGATCAAGTATGTGAATATTGAGGCAGCGAACATTAATGTTAAGTGTAGACTAAAAGATTCATTTCAGTGAATCAGTTCATTCAGACCATTTTAAACAAACACTGATTCTCATTTGTTGTGATGTGCACTACATCAAAGGTTTGGACACATATTTCTTCCACATATTTCATAATAGCAGTAAAAGGGAAAGTGCTGACATCCTCTATGACACTGATACCTTGAAGCCCAGCTCCACCAGGTCGTGGCGTTTGAGGGCGGCGTGTGTGCAGGTCATGGCGATGATCTTGGCCTCTTTCACCAGCAGGTATTTGGATCGGTCCAGTCCGCTGCGCAACAGCTCAAACGCCCTGAACTCCTGCAGAAGAGAAGATGCGTTTACGATCGCCTCACTGCTAAAACCACACAAACACTGGTAAAACCAAACATCACAAACGCAGCTCCTCTAAAAATCAGTAAAAAGAAACAAAACTGTATACACCAGTCACAGTCTGGAGTAAAAACTGCAGGCAATGACTCCATCAAAAAAAAAGTGAAAGGTAAAATCCATTCATACAGCGGACATATTGAGCGTTTCTGACACTTTTCCCTGCAGAATGATCATTTCTAGCAGCAAGAAAACTGATTTTAGTAACAAACAAAAAAAACAGCGCACTTTTAATTAGACGGTCCAAATTGAGCAAAAACATGCCATTTGGTGCAATTATTGTGATTAAGATGAAATTGTGATGCTTGTAATGCAAATCAATGAGATTTATAAGCGTATAGCAGATACTTACATAAAATGATATAAATATCAGTCATCAC
>NW_015508380.1:12646-14628 GCF_001515645.1 Sinocyclocheilus grahami | reverse complement strand
TTATATTTATGCTGATTGTTTTCCTTGCTCACACACAGACACTGTCTACACCGGACGCAACAGCTGTACAGAGACATTTACATTTACCCATTTTAAATACATTTAGTAGCAGAGCTATTGCAAGGGATTTTCAGTTCTGGAAATCCATTTATCCTTTGTTGAAACTTCTACGTCGTCGAAGAGAGCGCAGGTCACGGTTGCTTAGCAATGGCAGACGCCATGAAAGCGCAAGGTCCCGAGCGCTTTGGAAAGAAGGAGAAAGTGGCGCGCCTGGCGTTTTCCACCCGCGACATGTGAACGGCCCCAAAGTCTGTCTACACCGGACGCGACAAAGCGACCGTTGCCAGTCATTTGAACTTTGTGTCAGTATGTCATAAAGAGAACATCAGTTTACTGTCGGGGATTTGTCATGCCGCATCCAGTGTAGACAGACAGCATTACTGATTATAATGGGTTCATTGTATTTTGTCGCGTCGGGTGTAGAGACAGTGAGAGCCACGCCGACGCACGTGAACACAAATTTCTGTTCACTTCTGCGTCTATTTGTGCCTGAAATACTGTGCTCTGCAAGTATCCTTGTAAACACAGATGCTTATGGCTTAGGTGAAGGGAAACAATTGAGAAAGAAAAGGGACGTGTAACAGTATATTGTTTTACAGAAGTTTAAAGGAACACTCCACTATTTTTGAAAATAGGCTCATTTTCCAACTCCCCTAGAGTTAAACTGTCGAGTTTTACCATTTTCGAATCCATTCAGCCGATCTCCGGGTCTGGCGGTAGCACTTTTAGCTGTAGCTTAGCATAGATCATTGAATCTGATTAGACTGTTAGCATCTCGCTCAAAAATCATCAAAGAGTTTCTATATCTTTCCTATTTAAAACTTGACTGTTTTATGTAAAACTTGACTGAAACTTGTGTACCAAGACCGACGGAAAATGAAAAGCTGTGATTTTCTAGGCCGATATGGCTAGGAACTATACTCTCATTCCGGCGTAATAATCAAGGAACTTTGCTAACGTACCATGGGTGCAGTAGGGCGCAATTATATTACGCAGTGCCCGAAAATAGGCTAACTTCCGTCAACATGACCAACGTGTCCACCTGTTTGCACAGGGAGCATGCTGGGGACTATTTTCGGGCACTGCGTAATATAATTGCACCTGATATTACATTTAATTTATTTTCATTCTCTATTAAAAGCCCTTCAAAACGATGTATGATTTGTTGGAATCTAACGACAGATGACTGAGCTACACCTGTTTGAAGTCGATAGATTGAGCAAACTCAATTCTGAGAAATCGAGTTAAGGTTTTCTGAAGGTTCCAAAACAAAATCACCTAACAACATCTTTTCCTCCAGTTCTTTTCTTAATATTAATTACTATATTAATAATCACGCGCATGCTGAACGTAAACAACGCTCATTACGCTGATTACGTTCAGTGGATACTCTCCAAAATGGCAGAAGACGGTAACTCGGGGAGAAGAATTGTTGAATAAATTATGTTATTGTTTTCTTTGCACACAAAAAGTGTTCTCGTAGCTTTGTAAAATTACGACTGAACCACTGATGTCACATGGACTATTTTACCGATCTCCTTGCTACGTTTCTGGACCTGGGAACATTTCAGTTGTGTTGCTGTCTATGGAGGGTCAGAGAGCTCTCAGATTTCATCAGAAAAATCTTAATTTGTGTTCCGAAGATGAACGAAGGTCTTACAGGTTTGGAACGACATGAGGGTGAGTAATTAATGACCTATTTTTCATTTTGGTTTCATTTGTTTCCTCTTAAATGAAACTTGCGTGACTTTTCTAGGTATAGAATTTTTTTTTTTAAAGGAGCAATTTGAAAGCAGATGTTTGAGCTACCATCTTCCTTCGTACAGAAATGACAAGTCAAAGAGAAGCAGATGCATGAAGCAGATCCTGTTCAGAGGGGAGTGACGTGTGCATGTAGTTGAGTACCTGGTAGAGGTAGAAAT
>NW_015508380.1:10564-11771 GCF_001515645.1 Sinocyclocheilus grahami | reverse complement strand
GCGATTGCTCTGTTAGCGCGGTTCATTTGAGTAAGTGTGAATGCTGCCACCCAAACCCTGGTGCATCCCAAACAAGCGGACCGAGACCGCTAAAAAGATGGGTCTCAGTCCGCTTCCAAATGAACTCTGGTGAGGTTTGAATGAAATATGAATGCAACAGACCAAATACTTCTAAACGAACCAAAAACAGGATGTAATGATAAGATGTGACGCTATGCGACATGATTTGACAACGCGGAACGAGTGGTGCATCCAAAATAAAATGAGCTGAGCGCAAGCGCGGAGCAACGAGGAGGTAAAGTGCCTTTTATGAGCTCTTCATGAGTTCGCAGGTGGTAAAAATAAAATCATATGTACACGCAACAATGAGCACACTTAGTCCAGCAGACAGCATTAGGTGTGTTTGACTTAAAGCGGCGCTGATGTCATACACTGATTGGTCTGCGCAGCGAAGCTTTAAGACAAGCCCACCTACGGATAGATTCACTCGGCGCACCAGTGTCGACACTTGATGGAGGGCATGTCTGAAGCTTTGTGTTGACACGACTTTTATAGTGACAACAGCCAATCATATTACTTTTCTGGTGTTGCATGAACATGAATGGCGATCTAATTGGCTGACACCTGCGTTGGCACTTGAAAATCTGAGTAAGCAAGCAACGGCAGTGAGACAACGCAACGGATCCACAACTCAATTCGGCAATGCTTGACGTCACTCCATTCAAACTAAATGACAGGCGTTGATGCCGACGCCCCGTGTGAATGTACCGCTACTGTTTGGGGTGTTTGGCAAGTTCTGCCATGAAATATACGTCATTCAACCCGAACAATCAGATTGTGAACGTATCACTACACCTTTAGGTTCGGTATCTTTAGGTTGAATTTCAGAATCGATTCTGAGCTTAGTTTTTAACCAGATGCACGATGACGCCGAGTTTGCTTTAGAAACACCCGTATTCTGCTGGCTTCCAATTCCTCACCCACAGACACCACTCGCACCTTCCATAAAATAATCTTTCATAAAGTTCGGAAAGGTTGAAGTGAATTACAAGGACATTAGCGGGCTTCATTGCACAGGATGCACACTTTGTTTGATGTTATACTTGAAGTGTGCGGTCTCGCTCGTCTGTATTTTCCATACAAATGCTCTACGAAGTCATCCTTTATGTTGTTTGGAATGCAGTGGACTTATATATTTAAAATATGA
>NW_015508380.1:3558-4989 GCF_001515645.1 Sinocyclocheilus grahami | reverse complement strand
TAATCATTTTGGCCACCACTGTATACATAAATAAAAACCGTGTTACGTGTAATAAATAGATTTCTTACCATAGTAAGTCCCGGTTGCATCCCTGCACGAATGGCTTCTATCTGGGTTGATGTAAACTGGATTGTGTTTCTGTTGAAGTGGACAAAAATGGATGTCAGTGTTTCCATAACAGGCAAAGTTTATACGTATATTGAGTGCATCTTTGGCTGAGAGGCTGAACCAAGAACAGATCTTGGACTGTCTAAAAGGTTTGGCCCTGAACCTGTGACTGTGAGCATGAGCTCCACATACCGCTTGGGCTGGTTGTAGGGATACGGGCCCCTGTTGGGAATCACATGAGGCTCCACCACCAGCGTGAGATCTTCCTCATCTGGCTTCTCCTCCTCATTTGCTTTACGCTTTTTACCCTTCGCATTCTGTGCAGGGAATCGAATTCTGGTAGAGAAAAGAGACCCAATTTCAATCCTTCATCACAAATCATCCACTTACACAACTATTCAAAATTTTGGGGTTGGTAAGTAAACAAAATTATAATAATAAAGTTTAAAGAAATCTCTTCTAATCACCAAGGATTGCATTACAAAATAAAGTAAAAACAGTAATATTGCTAAATATTTTTGTTATTTAAAGGGGCATCTCCGAAAATGTAAAAAAACATTTCTTGGTACTACGCCTTCCACAGAATATGTATTTAGGGCTGTGCGATATTGACAAAAAAAAAACGATCGCGATTTCTTTGATCAATATTACGATTTAGATTTTAATCATGATTTTGACACACAAACATGCTTTACAGTCATTAAGTGTGAATTTGAAACATATTTACAAAAAACCAATTAGAGCTTTATCAAGAAGCTGTAACATGTCTCTAGAACAGACATAAGGCAAAATAATCACTAAGTAAAGGTGTAACAAAATGTCTCTAGAATAGACATATGGCAGAAAAAAAATTAAATAAAAATCCCGTGTCCAGGGATTTTTTTTTGCCATGCATTGGTCATAGAGCTCTTTGTGGCGTTGCCTCAGATGTTGAACTAGATTTGTTGCGCCAAGTTCACACGTACTCCGTCTGCAGTGCGTGTATGCAGTGCAGAAGCAGCACGGACTCATTTTGCTGTCGCACAGGACGCGTTTACAGTCCGCTCCTGATCTGCGGCTGTTTACCACAAACACATTTATCCATTATTTTGATTTCAAATGCAAGTTTGTTTCTGAAAATGCTTTTTCAGCATTGTGACTCTCTTTTATCGCAGTGCAGTACAGTAATACAATCTTTCATAGACATATTCACGTTTAAATATAAATAACTTTAACTACCACCATGAGTGCCATCCATTATTGCCTTATCTAAAAGTGCACTTTTCCTTGTTTTAAATCTAGCCAAAAAGCCATGTGTTGTCTGTGAAACAGTAGACTTTAATT
>NW_015508380.1:2560-3144 GCF_001515645.1 Sinocyclocheilus grahami | reverse complement strand
GGTCTGTTCTGTTCTCGTGCTCCATTTAGGCGCACTGCATTCTGATTGGTTCGGAGAGGTCTGCGGCATGGAAAATCGTGCTATAAAGAGATTTCGAAATCGCGCAAGCTCAAATCGCGATTTTATTACGATTTCGATTAATAGCACCGCCCTAAAAATTACATATAAATACATTTACACCACTTAACTTAATGACTGCTATCGGGATGTGAAGAGACTTTCAACCAGCATAACAAAAAATGTTTCTGAAGACAATCACCTATTGCACCTTTAAAATTTTATTTGAATACATGTTAAAATTTATTTTATTGCTGGGATCAAAGCTAAATTTTGCACTGTAAAGCACACAACATTTATCCAATAATGAGGATTCCTGACCTGAAAGGCGGGACCTGTCGAGCGGGATCTTCCTCGGTCACCTTCACCGTGTGATTGGGGAAACAGGACTTCAGGTGCTCGATGGACAGGAAGGTGTCGTTGAAGTCCAGAGAGGGAATCTGGTTGGGCATCTTTGAGTAATGGGCACTACCAGGATCTCCATAACCCAGAATGATGTCGTGAAGCCAGTCGGGCACCACACACTC
>NW_015508380.1:2143-2420 GCF_001515645.1 Sinocyclocheilus grahami | reverse complement strand
GGAGTAGTGAAGAGGACTCCTAAGTCACTAAGACCAAGCCACAAAACTATCCTAAAATAGCTGTTGCCCGCAATCTGCCTTGGAATGTATACATTTCAGAAACATTTGAAGATAATGAGCTTTTAGAAAGGTATCGCCTTCGGTTTTGGAGGTTATCCCAACTCCACATTTTTGTTGTTTTCATTAACCAGTTGGGTAAGAAGTAACAGCTGTTCCGTCCAGTTTGGTTTTCTTTTACGTTTGCATGTCTTACTATCAGTCATGATTATTCTACTCT
>NW_015508380.1:0-703 GCF_001515645.1 Sinocyclocheilus grahami | reverse complement strand
TAATGATGCTGAAAATACAGCTGCGCATCACAGAAATAAACTGCAGTTTAACATATATTCACATAGAAAACACTTATTTGAAATCGTAATAACATTTCGCAATATTACTGTTTTTGCTATATTTTTGATGTGTGCATGTGTTGCATAATTACTGTTCATTTGTAAAAGCATGGCAACCCACATAAAACTCTATGCTTATGACCTGTGCTTAGAAAGCTCTGACAGTCTAGTCTGTGCACTGTCTGTCCATCATACGGTTCAGTGAACTCCGTAAACAGTCTTACCTTCCTCTATGACGCGGCCCTTATCATCCAGCATGCCCTGCACCTCACAGCCTCTCACGTACACAAGCCCGGCCTGATCCACAAACGGCTGCCGGCGGTCAAAGCGCGTGCCGAAGAGCAGGTTGGGTCGCACCGTGATCAGAAAGCAAACGTCGTGCTTGCGCAGCCCTGTAAAAACGAGCAAAGATGTGAAGAGATGGAATGAAGAAAAGCTGCTGTTGTACTTACATTTATTAAACTGATATTATCAGCTTCACCGGCATTAACATGTCAGATACAAATGAAACATTCAACAATATAATATAATACAATGAGTGTTCATTAATATTTTGAACATTTATGTTTTATATTTTCTGTTCTCATTTTAATTATGGTTACATTTTTAGCAATTTTGCATTTGTCATTTTTTAGATTTTTTT
>NW_015508379.1:32426-33738 GCF_001515645.1 Sinocyclocheilus grahami | reverse complement strand
CACACACACACACACACACACATACACACTCTCTGTGAATACATTAGCCCAAACTGAGTAAGATGTAAAGGTCAGACAAAATGAGAGAGAGCGAGTGACAGAGAGAAAGGGAGAGCGGGAGATGAGGTGGAGAATGATAAATGATGTGTGATTCCAGCCACAGCTTCTATAAAAAGCAGCGGAGCAGGACCGAGAGAGAAAAAAGGCGAAATCTTTCTCTTGTCTTCCGTTTCATGGAACGTTTCCTAATTCCTCTATGGGAATTATACACTGTTACATTCTGAGCGTGCCTTGCACATTAGCAGTTCAGAGTTATAGAAACTGAAAAATCGATCTCTTGTGTGTTGATAAAAGTGGGCTGCCGGCATCTAAACATCTAAATCGAGTCTCACAAGAGAATGTGAGCATGTGTTACAGGTATATTTGCGTGTGTGTATGAAAGAGAACTCATAAATGGTAATTTCCTCCACATTGACTCTGGGCATGGTCTATGGCCTTGCTAATTGGATCTTACAGTCTGGTCTACCCTGAGGCAGTGTGTATGTGTGTGTGTGTGTGTGTGGCAGCTGGCAGGTGGTATAACAGGCAACCTCAGGGCAGGATATGGTGCTCTCTCCCTTACACATTTCCACTGATTACACACACACAAACACACACTGGGAGTCATTCTGAATGCACAAAAACTGTATAATCAAATCTGTCCGGCTCAAAATTAAAAACATACAGTAGAAGCCGCCACTTTTATGAATCTTTTATGAGGGCAAGGCATGCCGTTACGCAGCATGACACATCCGTTCATAGTTTGTGATTATTCTCATGCGTAGCCCATTCTCTACATCCCCACATCTTTCTTCTTGTGCCATGGGCTGCCAGGTTGTCGTCCCCAGTCAAAGTCAAGGTCGGACAGATAGCAGGCTGTGCTCTCGACATTAGCCGGAACTGAAATGATAATGTTTCTTGTGATGACGCAGATGCTAATGGGGTTTTGTTCTGCGTGGGTTCTGTTTTTCTCTGTAGCTCGGCTTCGTCTATGCAGTTTGGAGGCAAATAATTCATTTGTCCTGCCATACAACATTGAAAAATGCAAACAGGGTGGCTAATATGTTTGAAGGCTGATGTTTGGGGTGTTATGTAATGTGGACAATCTCAAATGAGTACATCTGATTAGTTCCATGTTCTGTGTAAAAAAAAAAGCGCTGCACAAACATACACTTGCATTGTTCTGCATGGCGAACACCTGCTTTTGAAGCACAATGTCTTTTTCCTGTTTTTTATTACGCTCTTATGTGCTAATTATGCCTACAAATCAAAG
>NW_015508379.1:31393-31690 GCF_001515645.1 Sinocyclocheilus grahami | reverse complement strand
GATTCTTTTCTATAAATAGAACAAATTATATAAATTCCTTCTGCTTGAGAAATCTTATCGAGCTTGAATAAACTAATTATGTAAGAATGTTGAGAGCAGGCACTGTCTCCTTTTAAAACTTAAATGATATAATTGTCATCAAGCAAGGCCAGATACAACAGGTAAGTGAAAGACAGGATGGTTTATTGATTCAATATGTGGATGTGTAACGGGTTAGGTTAAGGCAGGAGAGTGTCAACAGAGTGAAGGATTCCAGGGTTCTTATCGGAGTTCTGAGGGTGAGTGTCTGATGCCGGT
>NW_015508379.1:22546-31081 GCF_001515645.1 Sinocyclocheilus grahami | reverse complement strand
AGCAAAGGGTCCAGAATGTCGTCCCTGGCTACCCAAGAACGTTCCTCCGGTCCATAACCATCCCAGTCTACTAGATACTCCAGCCGACCACCCCGTCGTCGCGAGTCCAGGATGTCTCGGATGAGGTAGATGGACGGTTGGTCAAGGATTTCTGGAGGAGGAGGTTTGTCGGGTTTGGTGGGTCCTGGAGCAGAGGGAGAGTGAGGTTTAAGGAGTGAAACATGGAAAGTGGGGTGAATTCGGTACCTGGGTGGGAGTTGGAGTTCGTAGGGGACTTTGTTGATCTGCCTCTGTATCGGGAACGGACCAATGTAGTGGGGACTCAGCTTTTTACAGGGCAGGCGGAGGCGCAGATCCCAGGTGGACAGCCATACTTTCTCTCCTGGATGGTAAGTGGGAGTGGAAGTACACCGAGCATCTGCGAAGGCCTTATGCCTCCGCACTGCACGTTGGAGATGGAGGTGAGCTGAGTCCCACACTCTCTCGCTCACTCGGAACCAGTGGTCTACAGCTGGAACCTCCGATGGTTCTCCTGTCCACGGGAAGAGTGGGGGCTGGTACCCGAGTATGCACTGAAACGGCGTGAGGCCGGGGGTGGTCTGGGTCAGGGAATTCTGTGCATACTCGGCCCAAGGGAGGAAACGGCTCCAGCGGTGTTGGTCGTCATGACAGTATGCCCGAAGGTAACGTCAGAGTTCCTGGATATTCCTCTCAGTCTGGCCATTTGTCTGGGGATGGTAGCCTGAGGATAAGTTGACCATGACCCCTAGTAGTCGGAAGAATGCCCTCCAAACGCGGGAGATAAACTGCGGTCCCCTGTCAGAGACTACATCCTCGGGGACTCCGAAGTTTCTGAAGACGTGAGTGAATAAACTTTCTGCAGTGTCGAGAGCGGTTGGAAGTCCTGGGAGGGGGATTAGCTTACAGGCTTTGGAAAACCGATCTACAACCACCAAGATGCAGGTATTCTCATCGGAGTTGGGTAAGTCAGTCACAAAATCAATTCCCAGGTGAGACCAGGGTCGATGGGGAAAAGTCTCTTGGCTTCTCTGAAGTATTGCAGATTTTTGTGGTCGGTAATGACTGTGAACGGATGGTTTGCTCCCTCCAGCCAGTGCCGCCACTCCTCCAGGGCGAGTTTGATGGCCAACAACTCCCGGTTGCCGATGTCGTAATTCTGCTCCGCTGGGGTCAGTTTCTTAGAATAGTATGCGCAAGGCTGGAGGTGAGGAGGCTCACCATAATGTTGGGACAGCACGGCCCCAATGCCGGTGGTGGAGGCATCTGCTTCTGCTACGAACGGCATGTCCGGATCAGGATGATGAAGGATGGGGGCCGTGCTGAAGGCTGTTCGGAGTCTAGTGAGAGCTTCGTGGGCGCCGATGGTCCAGGACAGGGACTTGGGTTTACCTCGGAGCATGGAAGTCAAAGGAGCAGTGTGGGAACTGAAATCCTTGATGAATCGACGATAGAAGTTAGCAAATCCTAGAAATCTCTGAAGCTCCTTTACGGTCTGGGGAAGAGGCCACTCCTTGACTGCATCAACTTTCCCTGATCCATCTGAATCCCTTCCTGGCCGACGATGTAACCCAGGAAATGTACCGTGGGGCGATGGAATTCGCATTTCTCCAGCTTTAAGAGATGGTGTTGACGTAACTTCTGTAGGACCTGCTGAACGTGTTGGTGATGGTCGGCCACGTTCCGGGAGTAAATGAGTATATCGATGTAGACAATCACAGAGCGGTGGAGGAACTCCTGGAACACCTCGTTCATGAATTCCTGGAAGACAGACAGGGCGTTGGCTAGCCCATACGGCATTACAAGTTACTCATAGTGGCCAGATGGTGTAATGAATGCCGTCTTCCACTCGTCGCCCTCCCGGATTCGAACAAGGTTGTATGCACTTCGCAGGTCTAGCTTGGAGAATATACGGAGTTCCTCGAGGGCGGCCCGGGACCAGGGGAAGTGGATAGGGCAGTTTCACCATATGGGAGTTCAGAGTCCGATAGTCGATACAAGGTCGCAAGTCCCCGTCCTTCTTGCCCACGAAGAAGAAACTAGATGCAGTTGGAGACGTGGAAGGTCGGATGAATCCTTGGTTAAGAGCCTCCTTGATGTATTCCGCCATCGCCTTGCGCTCCGGGATGGACAACGGGTATACTCTACCCTTGGGGAGTTTTGCTCTAGGCAGCAAATCGATGGCGCAGTCCCATGGTGGAGACGTGGAAGGTCGGATGAATCCTTGGTTAAGAGCCTCCATCTCTATTCTTCCATCGCCTTGCGCTCCGGGATGGACAACGGGTATACTCTACCCTTGGGGAGTTTTGCTCCAGGCAGCAAATCGATGGCGCAGTCCCATGGCCGATGAGGTGGTAACCGAGTGGCTGCCTGCTTACTGGGACCGTGACCTTCTCCCGAGTATAGAGACAGACCGGCCGCGAGATGGTGAGCACGTTCCGACGGGGTGAGCCGGGAGGTGTCCACTTGCATTGGCTCTGGTACTGGGGAACCCGTGCCGGGCGTGACAGACTGGTGGGCGGCTTCGGTGGCGTGGCAGGCGGACAAATGCTGGGAAATTCGGTTGGCCTTTTGCATGAAGCTTTCCAGTCCAATGGAGTCATCATAGATAGCCATTTGAGCTTGTACCTGGGGATTCAATCCTTGCCGGTAAGAGCTAATTAGGGCCACCTCATTCCACCCGCTAGTCGCTGCCAGCATTCTGAACCGCAGTGTGTAGTCGTGAATGGATGACGTGCCTTGGCGCAGCCGCAGTAACTGGTCGGACACTGAAAGCACTCCTGCAGTGTGGCCAAAGCCTTCATTGAAATGGTTAGTGAAAGCATCATATGAATTAATTATGGCACTATTAGCGTTCCATATGGCCTTAGCCCACAACAGCGCTCTTCCATTAAGAAGTGATATCAAGAATGCTACCTTAGTCAATTCGGTGGAAAATCTCTGCGGCTGCATCTCGATGAACAAGGCCACTTGCAGGAGGAAGCCGCCACACTCAACTGCATCACCCGTGTATGAAGCAGGCATGGCCATGGGACTGACAGAGGCAGACTGGGGGGTTGTCGGAGGAAGCAGAGAAGCCCGCAGGGCGTTTATCAGCTCCTCCAGGACTTCTGCGGGTGTGGGAGGTCGAGGATCCATGGAGGTATTTGTATTGGTCCGGTCTTCTGTCATCAAGCAAGGCCAGATACAACAGGTAAGTGAAAGACAGTATGGTTTATTGATTCAAGATGTGGATGAGTGGAACAGGTTAGGTTAAGGCAGGAGATTGTCAACAGAGTGAAGGATTCCAGGGTTCTTATCTGAGTTCTGAGGGTGAGTGTCTGATGCCGGTTTTGTGGGAGATCGTGAAACAGCTTCCAAGGAGTCGTTGGAGGATCGCGGGAGAACCAGAAGGTAAGTCTTCAGAACAGTCCATAGGAGTGAACGGTAGACCGGACAGTGAGTGACTGTGATGTGTGTGTATTTGTAGTGTGGCTTGATTGGTGACAGCAGGGGCGGGTGATTAGAACTCAGGTGACTGTGATCGGGTGATTATCCTGGCTGGTGACTGCAGTGACTGTGATGAATCCCTGACAATAATTTCCTCTTCATTGTGCCATTTAATATTAAATAATATAAAACAATATTCCTTCCTCCCTATTATTTTAAAATAAACAAGAAATGTGACAAAAGGCATCAAAATTCATGGACACATTTAAATTCAATGAAATTAAAGCCTGTTATAATTTAAATGAATGTGTTGATATAAACGTGACTGATCCAGTATGAATGGGCAAACCAATACACAGTGTATCACAGCAAAGTTTTTAAATGTGTTAATCTGTCATTTATTTTTTTAGAAAAATAAATTTTAATACAATTAACTGAGAATTTCTTTTCCATGCCTGTCTACACCCAAATAAAAATGCACATTATTTTTTTTAAATATTTAAATGTTCATCACATTAAAATATTTTTATTACAGTAGGTTTATAATTTCACCAGATGTTGCGGACACAAATGGTCCTCCTTGATGGAATGACTCATTTAGCTGCAGTGTGTACATAGCCATGCACTGACACACACACGCGCACACACACACACATTAATACAACCTGTGAGACAACAATAAAGCACAAAGCATGTGAATGTATCTCTCTACCTGAGGCCCATAATCTTGTAGGCATCAGGCAGATAGCAGCGAGTGTTCTCCATTTGAGCGGGGTCCGAGTCACAGATCTTGTCATCTGTGCGCCCATAATTGGCGCTCTCGATCATAATGACATCGGTGCCCGGGCAGCGCAGCTCGATAGGATAACCCTCACATGACAGCTCTCGACGCACCACAGCCATCGGCACTGGAGCACGACTTAAAACTGCGAAAAAAAGAGAGAGAAAAAGATTACGTTGAACAAAGAATGAAACCAATTTAAACACAAACAGAGCGTTCTTCAGCTTTCATTCACGCACTCTCTCTCTTAAACATAAAATAATCCAGTTTTTGAGTGTGTTAGAGAGAGACGGCATGTAGCAAAAAGAATAGTTATTGGGAGCAAAACTATTCTTCATTATACAATAGAAAGATCTCATATCTGCACACAAAAGTCACATCTATCTAGTTATCATGTTCTTAGTAATAACCTTTCTTTAAATTACACACAGACACACACAGACATTTAAATAAAAAATTACATTCTTTACCGCCACCCCTTTCCTGTTACCGTAGCAACACACTCCTTTACCCGCATGACGTATAGCCATAGACAAACACCGACACAATAAACTGCATTCTAATGCGTACACAGACACAGACAGAGACAGATTCAGACACCCATACACACACTCGCTCTTATGAAATTAATCTCAGGGATGTGAATGACACTTGACTGTGGGCATGAGTTAATTTCATATTCTGCTGCTTCCTCCGATTAGCACACACACTGACAGACGCCACATCATCATCCAATCAGGATCCAGGATTTAACCGTCGCCATCGCAATCATTTCCATTGAGATTTAACAACGCACACACACACACACACACACACATATAAGAGCCATTCTGATTCTAAAAGAAAGCAAAGGCCAGCAGAAATGACTGTGCGTGAGTGTGTGGGCAGGGCTGATGTATAGAACTGAAATGGCTTAAGGGTATAATGTAGGTTATTGGTTTAAGTAGAATCGAGTGCAGGCAGGAAGGCTCCTGTCGAGGTGGAACTGTGTTTTAGCGCCCTTGAGACTGGTGGAAGGTGAGTGCCAGAGAAAAGAACCAATCGATGACAGTGAGAAAAAAGGAGGGAGGCTGAATGAATGTGTGCATTACAGAGATACAGAGAACGTCGATGAGGGAGCGCTTGTGTTGAACGTTGCCTTGATGTTTTTAAAACGTCCCCCCAACGGCCAATTCCCCAGTGTCCTCTGAGCTCAAACCGCTACGCTTAAGGTCCCCTTGAGGGACCGAATCGCACACACGGGGTCGCGCTCGCATGTGGCGCACACACATAGAGAGTCTAGACGTCTGCATCTATGATTATTGATCTGTCAGATCCTCTTACATCTGCACTTTTAACAGGTTCACACACCATTTTTATAGTTATGGATTGGCCCATAAAATGGCTCGTTCACTGGAAAATAATCCAGCTATATTTCATATTTCACTATGGTGTTTGGCAAAATGCAGCTATCTATTAAAAGGCTTTGGAGTTGTTTTTGTTTGTGTGTTTCAAATTTCTCTCCCCCATATGTGCGTGAGCGCCTTTCTGCGTATGTGTGAATGTTTTGATCATAACAGATGTGCAGTGGTTGTGAAATTCTGTGATTGCTCATGAATCATTTATTGCTGCGAGAAGAGATGTCTCAATTAATAGTTTCCAAAAGTTTTAACAAGACGCAAAAACTTTGTGGAATTTTCACTGAAGATTTGAGAGCTGCGCGCTTTGCTCTCATTTGGCTCGTCTTCATCTGACAGTCTGCACTTCAAGGTTGGGGGCCAACTAATCAAATAAAAGCAGTAAGACATCTCATTTATCCATCTCGGCGAAAACAACACAATGAGGAAATAATTGGCTTTTGTCTGTGTGTGTGTGTGTGCGCGTATTACCGAGTGTGACGGGTGTGAAGAGGGCGAAGAAGAAAAGTAGGCGTGTGGACCACATGACCGCCGATGACCCTGATGACCTCTGCACAGACTCACTGAAGATGCGTCTCACATTAGCCATGGAGCTCCTCTCTGACGCGCACACCTAAAATAAGAAGGACACACACAGAGCAAGCAAAGAGAATGTTAATGTTACAGCTAAAGGTCACTTTTGTTGTACACAGTGTTACAATTCAAAAATAACAGGAGCTCAAAATCGGCCCTGTTTATGCTCTTATTAAATGTTGCAAGATGCATCCTTGCACATTATTCAAAAAAAGGAATTTATTTTCATAATGTTTTATCAGACAGTAAGTACTTTCTTCTTTCCAAACCAACCGAGTACATTCAGCACAGGATGTGTTCTTGTGCTCAAAGGCAACTAAACAGAATGCAAAAGAAGAAAACAGAACACAAAGATCTCGAGCAACATCAAGGATGACCTACTTTTAACTTCATATCTTCATATTCAACTTCATAACTTCGCTCATGGTCCGAAAGGCTTCTAGTTGCATGTGTGCATAACAAGGTTATTTTCGTAAACGAAAACTAAAACTAAGACGAAACCGATTGATGAAAAAGCAATTTCGTAAACTGAAATAAAATAAAAATGACAAAATAATTCAAAAACTAAAACTAAAACGAAACGAAACTAACAACAGTTATTGAAAAACTAACTGAAATAAAATAATAATTATCAAAAATAAATAATCGTTTTAGTAATCCTTACATTCTAAGCCCTTGGCGGAAAAATATATGAGCTGTGTGGCGGTTTAGGGAAATACCCATAAATGGTGCATCGTGCACGTGAGGTTATCTGACGGAGAGACGCAAAGCAGTTTAAAGCAGAGTCCTGCACGGGTCCTGTTTGGTAAACGTGCACCAGCAGTACTTAACAGAACACTCGACCCGTTATCCAATAGCAGCACGAATTTAATTCTGTACCAGACCAGACACGTTTGACAAAGATCGTGAGTCGCGACCCGAATCGCACTGGCATTAAATCCATTACATCAGGTAGGCAAAATTATTTATTTTCTCATGTAACACAAGCAATCAAACCAAAATTAGGCATTCTAAGTTGGTGCTTTGAAGAAAAACAGACACGCAGCGCAACGTAATAATTAACAGAAAAAAAGACAAGAACGTGCATCCTTTCTGAAAACAATACAAAACTTTAGCATAGCATCTTGTGATCACTCTGCCAGGCTTTTGGACAAATGTGCATAGGCTAAATCACATCATAAACACGCTTATAATTTAGGGATGCACGATATATCGGCCACCATATCGGTATCGGCCGATAAATGCTCATTTTTTCTGTTATCGATATCGGCCCAATAAGAAAATTTGTCCGATATCTTAAAGCCGATAAATAATGCATTATTTCCTTCAGAGACACTTCAGATGCGTGCTGTTCGTTTGCAGCCTTTTGTGCAATTGTACATTGTAATATTGTTTACTTGATGTATATCTGATTTATCTCATATACAGTAGAATGCGTTTGGTTAAGTTAAAAGAGCGCTTCAGTTTACCAGTGATAAACTCAAACAGCAGTGCACACCATTAATAACTATGATTGGGAATGTCGTGTATATAACATTCTAATGAGAAAATTATTATAATAAAACGTTGTGAATTCTATGGGTTTAGTTGCCGTGTTTCAGCGCGTTGTTATGGGAAGAGCGCATCCACAACAGGATCACACATTCTGACTATAGCACGCAATAACTGCATCATTTTGTACATATATAAGTTGTAATATTATGTTTATGTTGTATTAATATTAATCTCAGGATGCATTTCCTTGAATTAAATAAGCTGCCAGCAAAACGCTTCAGTTTACCATGTTCATTCAGCTCTTCAGCTTCAGCACGCGCAGCTCAACGGCTGCTATTTAAAACAGTGGTATTAATTTGTTACTTTTTCAAAATCATTGATACATTATTAATAACAACAACCACTTGTATTTTTCTCTTATTATTTTCATCAACAATATGGTTTAGTAATTAAAATAATTTAATTATTGTCCGTGCAGAGGCTATTCCGTTTTATTGATCTATGGCGCATTCATTTGGATTCTTTACACGTGTAATGATGTCCAGTGACTTGTTTGCATTATTTATGCATTATTTTATTTATTTGTAAGACTTTGACTAAATTTGGTAATGGGAAAGTAAAAATATTTTTAAAACGTACACCGTTCAAACTAGGCTGCTTATGTTGAAGTGTTTGGGATGTGGCTTTTAATGAGGAGACCTTTTTTGTAATCAGGCTCTCAAAAAGTATATAACAATTTGGATATAGATTTATCGGCCAACATATCGGTTATCGGCTTTCAAAAAATAAAGAATAATCCGTTATCGGTATTGGCCAAAATGTTCATATCGGTGCATCCCTAAT
>NW_015508379.1:18931-22005 GCF_001515645.1 Sinocyclocheilus grahami | reverse complement strand
TCAATTACACTGAAAAACAAATCCATAATATTTAATAGAGATTATTGATTGTTGTGTGTGTTTGACCATGCAACCAGTTAATCATCCGAGAAAAAATAAAAATAAAAAAAATGAGCGTGTGGGTGTTTCTTTAACTTCAGGCACTTTTATGCTCCTACAGAGTTTAACTTTTTGTTTATATGAAAGTTACATTAAAAGTGTCTTGAAATTTCATAATTTGTTTCAGCTTTTATTTAAATGCTTCACATCTGTACCATTTTGTTTTATTCTTGTTCTAAGACTTGCAATTTTAAACTATGAAATCCATTACTAAATATAAATCATAGAACTATAATGACCTAAACAGGGAGTGAAATAAAAAAAGAACCATTTCAACAATTATTGTGTAAGTAAATATCACTTACAGAATATTTTTTAGTGTGCATCATTTCCAATCAAGCAAGTAATTTAGCCAAATATTCAAAAAGTCTCAAAATATTATTGTGTGTATTCACAAATGCTAGATGTGTTGAAAATTACATTGCAGTGAAAATATAGGTCACACTTTATTTTAAAGTCCAATTCTCGCTATTAACAAACCATTTAACTATGACTTTTGACTCAAACTCCTAATTTGCTGCTTATTAATAGTTAGTAAGGTGGTTGTTAAGTTTAGGTATTGGGTAAAATTAGGGATGTAGAATATGGTCATGCAGAATATGTGCTTTTTAAGTACTAATAAACAGCCAATATGTTAATAATAGGCATGCAAATAAGCAACAAGTTATCCCTATACTAAAGTATTACCAAAATACACACTGTTGGACATATTAAATAAAAAACTGAGTGTCAAAAGTGTATTTCTAAACATCCACATATTCGAATATGCCCATATCTGTGTAATGTGTAACAGTAAAAACAGAGGAATGACAGCATAGAATGAAAATCCTGTGACAGTACTCTTGAGAAGACACATGTGGTGCTCTGCTAATGCCTCCTACAACAGCTTAATGCATCTGTCCTCTTTCCCTCTCCCACACACACACACACACAGATAGTTATATATGGCCTGCCTCCACTGAACATCTTTACCTTATTAAAAATAAAGCACTATACAGCCACTGTCTCATTAAACTTACATAAACACTCAACAATGCCACTCAGTCATTAGAAACACACAGCCGCACACTCTGTCTTCCTTCTTATGCACAAAAAAACACGTAGCTTAAACACTCTCTCTTTCTTTGTCTGGGTGACTGATGGCTGCTTAACTAAAGTGAACAGGAGGGTTTCGAGCAGATGTCCCAAATTATAAACAGGGACATATGGAAATATGGCCACGGTACCAGTAAAGAGCATGTGTGCGCATATGCGTGATCAGATGACCATGTAATCATTCTAGCAATAAAGTTCTGGTCAAATGAGTGTGTGCCTTAGATCTATGACTATCAACTATGCAGTAAGGAAACTTGTGTTTATGGTAAACAGTCAGTCTGCCAGTCAATCATATGTACAATATATGGGTGTTTCTGCAACTACGGGCACTTTTGACTATCCAAAATGTAAAAAAATCAACCCCTGTGAATTTTAATTTTAACCATCAGAGTCTGTAATACATATAAAAAGGTCAACAAAATTGCATTAAGATTTTAATCTGGAACATGTTTATTTTTTATGTTTTTCAACTCTTCTTTTTACAAAATGTCCTTACCCGCAAAGTTACAGTAAGGTTCACTATATACATTTTTCTTTTTTAATTTATATAAAAATGTAATATATTTCAATAGCTTTTTCAAATTTTGTGCAGTTTTGTAAATACTGATATAAAAAAATAATATACAAAATAGGGGATTTCATTGTTTTCTCTATGCCATGTAAAATTTAGACAGTAACCTTAGATGTCAATTGTTTCCATACACAGTAAAGATAACATATTTAGTTTTTTATGAGCGATGTTGCAATTTCAATGTGTAAATCATTGAACCCCTGATGTCACATGGACTAATTTACCGATGTCCTTGCTACGTTTCTGTGCATTGATCATGGTAATATCCTTGCTGTCTATGGAGGGTCAGAGAGCACTCAGATTTCATCAAAAATATCATCAGTAATCATCAGATGGGGATAGTGGTGGTGGTGGTGTGTCTGTTGCAACAAACTGATTTGAGGCATGCAGTATTTTGTGTTTTGCCCTCTGGTTTCTTTTATTTAACCTCCACTGCCACCTTTTCAGATTTTCTCTCTTTTTGTCAGCTGGGAGACACTCTTTATCTGTCCATTTTACTTTCTCTTTTTGTAACATTCTTTTTCCTTCTGCATATACTCTGCATACCTCTCTGGGTATTTTTTCATTTCCTCTCTGCATTTCTTTGATCTTATTGTTGATGAATTTGGTCTCATCTAGGGTTACAAAATGTCATGTTTAAATATAATTTTTAATAGACTGAATATTTGTAATTTAATATACAGTAAACCTTGAACTTGTCTCTACCGCAAAACAAGGTCTTTACCGCAGACACCTAAATTTGCTGCGGTAAAGACATGTTGCGGAAATGAAATTTTTGCTAATATTGCAGCTATTTTGCAGCTAGCAAGGTCTACTACATTAGTTTTAACTCATCTTAATATACATGAATTAAACAGTAATATACATTTATTTTTAAAATGTAGTTCAAAGTACAGAATTACTAAGCTGTATGGTTATGACACACAATAAATACTGACACAGAAAAGATGATATTTCCCTTATATTTTTGGGATCTTATGAGTGAAGTAGTGAGGTGGCCTAATCTGTCAGCAATGTGCTCACGTGCTAATTTCTGTTTCCATAGAAATTAGACTGGTTTGTCTTTGATAAAATGTCATAATAAAAGCCTTTTTTTATTGTTTTAATGATCAGTAAATAATACAAAACAATTTAAGATGCTGTAAATTAATATGTATATTGAACAATTCCTTTTGAAATAATGTCAAATTGTAAATCAATTAGCTTATTTTACGTATCTCAACATTGTGACTGACCAGAATTGAGGGACATGGAAAAAAAATGCTGTTTGGACCTATAAATGCTTCATATTTTTATATTAAATCACATT
>NW_015508379.1:17343-18678 GCF_001515645.1 Sinocyclocheilus grahami | reverse complement strand
CACCGGCCCTCCAGGACCGAGTTTGGGCACCCCTGTTCTAAAGTAACAGTTCATCCAAAAATGACAAATCTTTCATCAGTTATTCAACCTCATTTCGTTCCAAACTTTTATGACTTCTGTGGAAAACAAAAGAAGGTATTTAAAAAAATATCTCAGTTTTTTACATGCAATTCCGTTGCTTCTTGGAAATTGTGTGGCAGTTTCAAAGTCAAGTCCAGTGGGTGGCACTAAAAAGCGCATTCAAATTTCTCTGAAACAGAAAATGGTGACTGTGCCAACATTTTATTACATTGGTTTATCTCGTATCTCTGGCAGTTTGGAAATTAAATGTTGCGTACCCTCTAAACCCTAAACATTGATTAAAAAAAGCATTTTCTGAAGCAATTATGCTTTTCCCCCCCTTTTTTCTACATGGTTTTGAGCTTTAGTGGAAGTCAGTGAGGTTCAGTGTTGTTTTGGGGGGGGAAAAAACATTGCTGAAAATTTCTCTTTTGAGTTCCACAAAGGAAACCAGCATATATAAATGATGGCATAAATTTCATTTCTGGGTGAACTGTTTCTTTTTTATGTAATCAATTTTGATTTTACAGTGCATGTTCATGCTTCAGTTTCTCAATTATTTCATTGTTTAGCATGATCCATTTGACCATATGCTAATCCTAATCACTTAATGACCCAATTAGCTATTTCAGCATAACCAATGTGTGGCCACTCTAGTATGTATAATACTGATAAACCGCAGTGGGCATCTGAGGATGACCGTCAGGGGTTCCGCTATTCACTTATTAGCTTTTCAGTTCCTTAAAGAACTCATGATGAGTGTGCAATCTGTAGTTGGCTGCAAGTCAATTTACCAATCAATGTGCAGAACATTCATTGCAAGAGTACCAGATATAAATTATGAAACATAATCCAACGTTGTTATTTTTTTTAGAGATGACAAACTTTAGCCACCTTTTCTGACTTTTGGATTTTCATCTTTCGGAAGAATATACGGAGTGGCAGGTGATTAGGGATGTGCAAAAATACAAAATGAAAAATGTAGTAGGTGGGCTGCCTATATGACTAGCTGACTATAATTGATCTAAAGGACATTCTGTAGGGATGTAACAATTAACTGCAAGCCGATTGAAAATCGATTCAAATATGTGACGATTCAGATCGGTTGAGATGATAAACAAATCGTGATTCAGTTAGGGGTAGGAGTTCATATGAATGTATGTCTGAGGGGAACCTACTGTCTTTCGATGGTATTTTTTCTTTTCTTCTTGCCTCTGTATAATGCATATAAGGGCTCCAGACTCATTCTTCCCACTGGTCGCTCTTTTGCAGCTA
>NW_015508379.1:13324-15799 GCF_001515645.1 Sinocyclocheilus grahami | reverse complement strand
ATCGAATCGAATCGTGAGTTGAGTGAATCGTTACATCCCTAATAATTAGGCTAATTTCAGTTTCACCAATACTAAGTTACACTAACCTTCAAAGTTTGGTGTCAATAAGGTGACAAAGACAAAATATTCAATCAAATAAATTCTATTCTTTTGAACATTCTATTCATCAAATAATCTTAAAAAACATACGATTTCTGTTTTCAATATTAATAATATGTAGAAATGTTTCTTGAGCAATAACATCAGCATATTAGAATGCTTTCTGAAGGTTCATGTAACACTGAAGACTAGAGTAACGATGCTGAGAAATTTGCGACAATTTACAATATTAATTTTTTTCTGTATTTATGATCAAATAAATGCAGCTTTCGTGAGCATAAGAGATTTCTTCAGAAAACTTTTGAATGGTATGGTATATTTAATTGTGCATGTTCATTTCCACTATTTTTATATTTGAATTATTGTTACTGTTAAAATAACAGTCAACATCATGGCAAATCCAAAACGAATATCCATTTTTCATAATTTATTTATACAAAATAGCATAGAAAATACTATGGAAGCCCGTTTCCGCCACTGAATAAAAAATAAAAAAGGTAATTGCGACTTTTTATCTCACAATTCTGACTTTTTTCTCATAATTGCGTGATATAAACTCACAATTGCGAGTTAAAAAGTCATAATTGTGAGATATAAACTCACAATAAAATAAAGTCAGAGAAATAAAGTCAGAATTGAGAGAAAAAAAGTCAGAATTGCGAGATATAAACTTGCAATTGTGAGAAAAAAGTCAGAATTGTGAGTTTTTATCTCGCAATTGTGACTTTATATCTCGCAATTGTGAGTTTATATCACGCAATTCTGAGAAAAAGAGTCAGTATTGTGAGTTTATATTAGGGATGGGTGTATCGATCCGAAGTATCGAGATATCGATACTGATGCGAGTATCGAAAGTATCGATACTCAAAAAATAAATATCGATACTACGGTGTGTTTTATTTACCAGTGATTTTGTTTATTTACCAAAAAAATAATGCATTGAATTGGATGAATAACCTATGTTAGTAAATAATTGTGTAGGATAGAACTATTTTCCTGCTCATCTGAACACACGCAAATGTTGCAAGACAGAACCAATCCATCACAGAGAGCGTTCACTCACTTCTGACAATGCATTCAAACAGGGCTGCGTTTCCCAAAAGTATCATAGGAAAGCATTAAAGCTTTTGGGAACAGCAGCCCTGAACAATGCTTATCAGAGGACAGAAGAAAAAAACATATATGTTTGAGTTATTTCACAATAAACAAATTGAAATTAGCCTACATAGTTTATGCAATTACATTTATTGAAATTGAACATTGAAAGATAATACTGATCATGTTCTATTCTGTAATGTTAATATAAATCATACACTGTCAAAAAAAGGTTGCATTTTATGTGTGCAACAGCCGGTCACTGGCAGTCCCTTATGAAAATGAAACATGGTTTTACTAAAGTGACCGTAGTTCAACTGTAGTATTTGTAGATTCGAATCATGTGTAAACAAAAAACATATTTGAACCATGTGTAAACAAAAATATAACCTAATAAGTTACAATTAAGGCATATTGAATGTTAAAATGCGTTTTAAACAAAGTTAAGTGGTTATAATTACCCATTTTACTCTTAGTAATTTAATAAATTTCATAATTGAAAAGTTTAGTTCAGAAGTATCGTATCGATATCGACGATACTGCCTTGAAAAATATCGGTATCGTATCGAAAACAAAATAAGTGGTATCACCCATCCCTAGTTTATATCTCACAATTCTGTTTAAAAAAGGAAACAGGCTTCCATAAAATACTGGACATTTATCAGTTAATTATTGGCTTATATTGTAATAAACTTCAGCACTCTGCTGATTACATGCTAATTAAAGCACTGTTTCTAAAAGTCTCAAAGCAAAAACAAACCAAAAAATCTACATAAACTAGTTGACTGGTATGTTTTGGAATAATTAGACCATAATGAATCATCTCTAATACTATATCCAGTCAGGAAGAACACAAGGTTTGACCAACTTTCCCTGATTTTGCTCTCATACTTAGAAGTTAGTGTTAGGAACAACATCCTATTTCATTATCTCACCATGACTGGGCAGATAAAGTAACTGAACACTGAATAGGTGGCGTTAGCATGTAAATGTGTGCAGGCCAAGCACTAATCTACACCTCCATGTGTTGTCAGGCATTTTTCCATCTTACTTTTTTAATAAAAGCATTTTTCTACAGAGCTAGAAAGTTCTGAGGTGTAAATGTTACAGTATGTTTTCATATTTTGAAAAACTCTTTTATATCAAAAGTTCATGGACATCCTTTTCTCATGAACCGGGTTGTGTTTCTTTAAATTATATGACACTTGGTGCGACGTGTTGTTATTTAAAGCGATGCTGAATTTCAAGTGTGGCTGAAGCGTCTGAATACTTTTGGGGGCC
>NW_015508379.1:12210-13261 GCF_001515645.1 Sinocyclocheilus grahami | reverse complement strand
TAATGCCATATGGCAGTTTTTGACTCGATTGTGCTGCGGGGTGCCGTACATACTTGGTAGAGTTTGGTTATAATTTATGGCACAGAAATGCTTGCATGCCTCAGTCTCAATCTGGCAATTTCTGTCTGGCATGGCATGACCTTACGAGCTCCCATCAACCCCTGCAGCTCTGTGTGTCCAGTAATGAGAGCAGCAACCTCTCTCTCTCTCTTTCTAAATGAGAGTCTGCCTGAACCCTCAAATCAGGGAGTCTCACAGTAATGACACACAATTAGAAAGACACGACCATGAATCCCCCCCACCATCTCGCTCTCCCCATTCCTCCCTGTGTCTCTTCCTATCTCGATCACTCTATCTCTCCCCATCTCTCCTATTTTTATACCTCACATTTCTCCTCATGCATTTTTGGTGGCATGCAGAGAAAGAAAAAATCAACTGACCTCTTTTTTATGTTTCCCTCTTCACAATAAGGGAACAAATATCTAAAGTTTCCATGCAGCGTGGTTGATGGACATTTGGTAAAATACATACTGATCTCACCAGGAATTGCAAACCCATAAGACTTTTTTTTCATCTTCAGAATACATTATCTCATCATTTTTGTCCATCCACTGACATTCCACATAACCTAAATTTTTAAGCTTCAAAATGTTCATAAAGACATTGCAAACGTAATCCATATGAATTGAGTGGTTTTATTCCATAAGTTATGAGACAGATTTAATTTGGGCTTTTGTTCACACATAAACATGGATCCATGCACATACAAACAATAGAACATATATATAGTGAAAAGAAGCTCAACTGTACTTGCTTGACACTCGTAAACTAACCTAACTGGTTCTCACATGTCTTTGTTTCATGTTTCGTAAATGAAATGAAATTCTTATGCATTTGTAACAACATAAAACACTAATAATTTAATGAGACCTTTAAAATGTAATCTTTAGTAAGTAGCAAAATTAATTCTTACTGCACAATTTAATATTGTGATGCCTAAATTCACTTGTAGCATATATATATATATATATATATATATATATATATATAT
>NW_015508379.1:9864-10679 GCF_001515645.1 Sinocyclocheilus grahami | reverse complement strand
TCTTGTGGCATCATTTCATCACATCCAACAATCTTATCAAGTTTTTCAAAAGTGTACTAGGCTGCCAAGGAAACAAAAGTGTCAGCATATGATGGCATTTATGAATAAAACAAAGAATAAATAATATAACTTCTGAAAAGTTTATTTGGCTGTGTGACATTTCTCATTAATCTGTCATTTCATCAAATTATGCTAAATAAATTTTTCTAATTGTGTATTTCAGATACATAAAATGTTGGCTATGATATTAGACAATTTCCACGACAATGTAATTTTTGAAATGTCATTATTACAATGTAATTTCAACCACAGAATGTTATTAAACAATGCATTTGATTCATGTTAATCATTCGTCCAATGAAACACTGAAAATGGTTTTCACTGACTGGTACAAATTTCCAGTCAACAAAGAAAAATACTGGATGCAGCTATAGTTTTGTCACTTTTTTTATCAGATAGCAAAACATCCTTATTTGTGCACTCAATGTTGAAGAGCTTTGTCCTGATTTGCTGTCTGCTGGGTACTTCAGTGGGCAGAGTGGGGCACTGGCACAGTCCTGTCACTCCACATTCATCTAGAGTCAGCTACAGGCTAAACACTACTTCAGCCAATGGCTAACATGGATACAATTGAATGTCTGCAGTGGGTGTATAGAGATGCATGGGCTTATACAGTAGTATTGTGGATAAATTCTAAAGGAATAGCATAGCTTCAGGTTCAAGGATAATGTGGATTAAAGCTATGGTTTGTAGGATAACTTTGCTAACATGGCCAAAGGTTAAGGTAGTATCGACTGCTATTTTATCGTGTGCTA
>NW_015508379.1:2553-2827 GCF_001515645.1 Sinocyclocheilus grahami | reverse complement strand
CTGAATTTCAAGTGTGGCTGAAGCGTCTGAATACTTTTGGGGGCCGCTGTAGATGGATCCATATTTGATAGAGACTGACAAGTAAAGTCAGCCAATTTCCAAGTTCATTTCCTGCAGTCATGAACTTACTCTAAGAGTGCGGTAGACTGCGTTACCATACGTGCTGATATGCGATCCCTCCCCCAACACACACGCTTGCTGTCACTCTTGTTCTCTCGCAGATAATCTGTAATGCCATATGGCAGTTTTTGACTCGATTGTGCTGCGGGGTGCC
>NW_015508379.1:0-771 GCF_001515645.1 Sinocyclocheilus grahami | reverse complement strand
CACACACACACACGCACACACTGAGTGCGCAGGGTTGAGTTCCTCTAGCCTTTGCTCATAATAGATTCTGTGTCTGTCTCTGGCTCACTCTTCATACTGCCAATACGTCTGAGTCTCTCTGATTTATCTTTTATTATGTCCCACAATCTACTTCTAAAGCACTCCGCTCTCTCTCGCTCTTTCTCTCTTTCTTACACACACACAAAAGACACATTCATGTACCCGCAGATTCTTGCAGTTTCTCATACACACGCATGCACAAACACATAAAATAACAAACCGAATTGCTGATAAAAGACTATGACAACGTTTGTTCATAAAAATACGAGCACATATACAATCTTGTATGAATACATAATGTACATGCTGTATACAGACAAACGTAAAATGTACTTTCTGCAATGCAAAAGGAATATAATGAACTTTTATTTTTTTCTTTAAAAACTGCTATTAAAATACTGCAACATGACAATTTTATGGCAATTTAGTGAGATGAGACATATATTTACTTTGAAAGTGAAGGAAAATGAGGCTTCAAGGGACTGATCAAAAATGTAATGTATAGGTGTTTTTTAAACTTTACCCAGTTTGCTATTACAGAAATTCATTTTTATTAAAACTAGGAGTTTTTAACTTTTTTTCTTTTTGTGAAGGTCACATTACCATGCCTTAATTGTTTTCATTTTTGCTATTCAAATGCCTTTTGTTTCAAACTTTCAATTGCTTGACTCTTGTCCCTGATCCAGACTTTCAATCTTTAAAAAAAAATCA
>NW_015508378.1:22803-23886 GCF_001515645.1 Sinocyclocheilus grahami | reverse complement strand
AAGTGCATTGTATCAAATTATTAATTTAAATGTAAGTACATAGTAAAGTCCATCTAATATAAAATGGGACCCATTTTTCTAATGTAATTTTTTTATTATTAAAATGCATTGGCTGCATAACAATTAGGGTAAATAATGTGATTTTTAATTCATTTTATAAAAAATACTTTTTTTGTTTTGTTTTATACTTTTCAGTGCAAAAACTTTCCACGTTAAAAAAATCCAGATTTATTATATAAAATTCTCATTGTACAGCATATTTTGTGTATATGGGCATAGTGTAAGGTCTAGAATACTGCAGGTACATGTTGAAAGGTGACTCTTGATTTTACATTTCATATTTCATGAGGTACAGTCCCTATGATTCTGGATTCGTTTATATTGCATTCAGGGGTCAGTGCAGTGGGCTTTTAAAGATTGCTGTCTGCTCTGTTTTAGCATGGTCAGCACTCTGCCTCCCTGATTTTCAATTTGAACACTGAAGTAAACTGAAGGGGCCAGGCCCAGGAGTTATCGCTCTGCTTGCATAGTCTGGAAGAAGAGCGTCTTGTGCTCTGTCACTACAGATTTTACAAGTACTTTGACTTAACCACGGGGGGAAACAGCAGGGACAATAAAGTGTAACTAACCGGGTGTTAGTGTAACTAATAAAGTTTTTCTCAACCTTTCTCTGGACTTTTCATTTTTGTTATATATTTGTGTTTTTACTCATAGACAGTTGAGTTGTGAACAGCTCACTAAAAAATTCTAAAACACAATGAGAATATGTGAGATCCTTATTCCTTCAGCTGTGTATTTCCACCAAGGCCGACTCCTGCCAAGACTCTCTTTGTCTAGTAATTGTATTCTTACTCAACAACTTAGCCCATTACAATATGGATTTTCTCCCAGGGATGTGGTTGGAGAGCCACATACGAGTCGTTCGAACACTTCCGCTCTGATAGATTATCTGCTAGGGTCTGTTGTGATGAAGATGACTAATACCATTATATTGGCAAATCTGATAAAGTCCTGATGTTCCCACATAGTGTGTTCAGAATTAGGGCTGTGCAATTAATCGAAATCGTCATAAAATCGCGATTT
>NW_015508378.1:12969-16636 GCF_001515645.1 Sinocyclocheilus grahami | reverse complement strand
AATTGGTTTACTCAAAACATCAACTTCATATTTGTCTTTATTTTTAATTTGTGTGTGTGTGTTACATATATGTGTTCAAGTTTTATCTGTGGAGCACTAAAGTAATTAATTTGATTGGCATAAGAGGCCTCAAGGAATATGCAGGCTTTGGAAAGTGTACTGCAGGGAAAAATTCAGTCAAAATGCATTAAATTTGTGCTTTACTCTCAAGATTCATCATCATCAACAAAGAGCAAGGACAAGCCTTGTATATGCGTTCGAATATTTATGAAATTGCTTATGCTCATTAAAATGTTGTTATTGCTTGTGATTTAAAAAAGTATTGATTCCTATAGGAAATGGCAGCAGTTTTCAAAGAAACAAAATATTGTGCATATATCATCAAATTATTTGGAATTTTTCCCGGCAGCATATTTATATCTTAATAATAACAACATATACTCTCAATAAGGTACATATTAGTACTTTAAAAATAGTTTACCCCTAAATGGTACATACTGTATTACTACCTACAGTGTACATCTTAGTACCATTTGAAAGGGCGCTGTATGTCCCCAGTGACCGTTTTGTATCTTATTTCTGAGTGTATAATGAGGCCTTTACATAATCAGACAGATAGAGACTGGATTAAAATATGTCAAACACATGAGTTTAAATGTGACAATTGTGAAAAGTGTGTGTCAGAAAGCTTAGTTACTGCCTTAGACTTGCTGTTTTATACTTGTAGGTTTTATGCATGTAGGATGATCTGTGGATTACTATTATGTAATTAATGAGATAAAAATGTTAGTTTTACATTCTAGAGTAATTCACGTGCCTCCAATTTTTGATGCAGGCCTCGAGCTAATCACTCAATCAATTCCTGAGAGATTAGTTTGCTACCTCTGTAAATTCCATGGTTATTTTTGGTAATGAAAAAGAGGCTCCTGCCAGGACATGCCCTGATTACCTCACGCATCCCATTAAATGTACGTCCATTGGAAGTTCTCTCAGCTTCTCACAGTAAGGTGTCAATTACGCTGCTGCTAACTAACATTCATTGCCTACTAGCAAGATTAACGTCTCACTGTGAATAAATCAATCAGAGTCCTCACTTTTAACAATTTTATAAGATGATCAGCAGCACAGATGCACAGTGAGACCATCGGAGACGTTTCAATAGGATATTACAGACAAGAGAGATGAATAATTCTAATTGAATCATTAATTTTATTCTAAGGAGACTGAGATATTTCAACTTGATCATCACTGACAAAGTATGTGATATTTTTCAGTCTGGATTCAGACTGCTTCTAACAACAGACTAATCTAATACTGACAAAAGTCAAGTTCACAATCATCTGCAGCATTTATTTATTGTATATCAACCAACATGCAGCCCACTCATGCATTGAGGTTGATGTTTTTATTGGTGTCATGCGCCTTCAGTCCACTGCACCTGTTGCCATACTGATTGGAAAGCTATCTGTCTCATATTTATTTCATTTCTGTGTTAAGAGATTCTGAGAGTAATTATAACATAGCTTGCTTGATCTCATAAATGAAAGCATTTCTATGTATTTCAAGATACTCAGTTGCTTCACTTCGTAATATACAGAAATTAAATTTTTCCTGAATTCCTCTCTCCTTTTATTTCCCTCTCATTATTTATAACAATACTGATTATAGTTACCTATTTGCAAACAGCATAGGAAATAAGACATCTTATTTTTCATAAGAACGCTTGAGCAGGTAATGAGAGCAGAGACTTGCAGGGAGAAGAGATTTTAATTTAGTGTGTGCTGTAGCAGTGGCACATTTCTTGTGGGTTTTGACAATTCGGTTGCTCTGTATCTTCATAGCATGTGCAAGCACATAGAGTTGAATATACAAGCCAAATACACATCCTTATCTGCTAGATATGCCCAGTGATGGACCTGTCTGCACCTTAATCCATCCCTCTGACAGCTTGCTGAGACAGGATTTCCATATATCTCATTTTAGTGCATAGCATAAATGATTCAGGGTGGTTTAGGGAATTTCACACTCAAGGCACTTGGTAATATTATAATTAAACAACTGTACAAAAAATATCTTGCTTTTAAGCATTACAATAACATCATACATGCGTTTTCTTTACTGGGTGTGGCTAGTTTTTCCTTTTTTCCCCCCATCTTTTTCACTGTGTTAATTGCAAGTCTTGAAAGTGGGGATAAAAAATAGTCAGGTCAAAGTGAACTAGTTGACTAAGCTCAGGTCCGCTATTACATACAGTGCAACAACAAAAAGAAATCAAGAAATTGCATCTTTCAGTCACTTGCACTTTTTTATATTGTAGTGTGTGTGCTTCTATGTGCAGGCTCATTTAACAGCTGTGATGGTAATGATACTCAATTCATCAATCACATCAGAAAAAGTCTATTTTGCATGTGCACTGCCTAAACAGCAATGCTTGTTTTCATCAGAATATCAGAATTTTCATGCATTTCCATTTGACAGAAGAATGTTCTTCTTGATAAATTGCAGAACATCAGCGGAATTTGATGTTCTGTTTAACTGCCATCATGCTACGCTGACAATTCAACATGACGTACTATGCTAACAGATTTATTTTCCTCTTTCCTCTTTTTCAGACTGCCTGTAAATGTTTGAGGAGAGAAACTCAGCGGGCATTAAATTATGAATGTTGAACAAGATGACCTCTTACCATCAGTGCCAGATGTTGAGAGGTCCTAGATGGAAAGGGGCTTGGTTTGACCCCTTGTTTCTCCTGCTTCTAGCCCTGCAGTTGCTTGTTGTCGCTGGATTGGTACGAGCCCAAACCTGTCCTTCCATATGTTCCTGCAGTAATCAGTTTAGTAAGGTCATCTGCACACGCAGAGGGCTAAAGGATGTCCCTGATGGCATCTCCACCAATACACGGTATCTAAACCTTCAGGACAATCAGATCCAGGTCATCAAATTAGACAGTTTCAAGCATCTGCGACACCTTGAGATTCTTCAGCTCAGCAGAAACCACATCCGCAACATAGAGATTGGCGCCTTCAACGGGCTTACCAGCCTTAACACTCTGGAGCTTTTTGACAATCGCCTCACGACCATCCCAAATGGCGCATTTGAGTATCTATCAAAACTAAAAGAGCTGTGGCTTAGGAATAACCCTATTGAGAGCATACCGTCTGATGCCTTCAGTCGCTTGCCCTCCCTGCGGCGGTTGGACTTGGGAGAGCTGAAGCGTCTCTCCTACATTTCCAGTGGAGCATTTCAGGGCTTGAGTACCCTTCGATACCTAAATCTGGGCATGTGTAACCTCAAAGAGGTCCCCAATATTCAGCCCTTGATTCGTTTGGATGAGCTGGAGATGTCTGGGAACCAGCTCACCGTCATTCAGCCCAGTTCTTTTAAGGGTCTCATCCATCTTCAGAAGCTGTGGATGATGCACGCCCAAGTCCAAACCATAGAGCGGAACTCCTTCGACGACCTGCACTCTTTACGAGAGCTCAACCTGGCTCACAACAACCTCACCTTTTTGCCCCACGATCTCTTCACGCCTTTGCACCACCTGCAGCGAGTACATTTGCATCACAATCCCTGGAATTGCAACTGTGATATTCTTTGGCTGAGCTGGTGGCTGAGAGAGACCGTACCTACGAACACCAGCTGCTGCGCCCGCTGCAATTCCCCTCCC
>NW_015508378.1:7857-8410 GCF_001515645.1 Sinocyclocheilus grahami | reverse complement strand
GCTTATATGCATACAGGATTCATTTTAAAACCAATGATTTTTTTTGTAACACCCCTGGATCCACAACCCCATTTAGATATCGTTTGCATTAATTCATGTAAATGAGGAAGCCTGCATGAAGCAAAGCCACAGGTTCACACTGAACACTATATAGCACCGACATCAAACTGAGAGACGAGTGACCCCTAGACTTCCAGAGGCATATTTTGGTTTAAGCTGAACTTGATTTTACAGCACCTTCTGTTGAGTTATGAGCCACTTGACCTCTAATCCATAGGGTTTAGACTGAGGTCTTCACAGCGCTTGAAACTTGTGAATTGAATTTATAGGTGCCCTGCATTGTCTCGTTCCCCACGTGATTAATTGCGCAGGGCCTCCTGACAGACGGAAGTACACCAGTTAATTAATTTTGCAGGGACAACGCCATTAGCCGCACAGGAAGAGGACGGGTGTGCGCTGGAATAGAATACAGGTGCAGTCTGTGTGTCTGCCTATCCCAGCCCACAGTGCCGCCTGTAATAATTAATCTCTTTAGTGATTCACACAAGCTGTC
>NW_015508378.1:7261-7519 GCF_001515645.1 Sinocyclocheilus grahami | reverse complement strand
AGTACAAAATTAGTTGTTCCAATTTATCAGACTTTAAGTATACCATTTCAGTATACCAAAAGTACAATTGCAGGGTATTTTTGTTAAGTACGTAAGTATGAAAATGTATGTTTAGTATAATTAGCATTAAATAAAAGCATTTCAAATACATTTTAGTATATTTTCACTATTTTCACTAGGGTGTACACACAATAATATATATCTTAGGTTGTTGCTTATATGCATACAGGATTCATTTTAAAACCAATGATTTTTTTT
>NW_015508378.1:5189-5391 GCF_001515645.1 Sinocyclocheilus grahami | reverse complement strand
TTCTGATAAAGAAACTCATTTACATCTTGGATGACCTGAGGGTGAGTACATTTTCATCAGATTTTATTTTTTGGCTGAACTATTCCTTGAAAATAGCACCAGGTTCAGTGGCCTGAGTTGTCTTTGGAGACCATGTTGCCATGTTTGTTGCCATGGTGACAGCAAATATCAGGACATTTTAAATCACAGAATGCGGCGACTG
>NW_015508378.1:2761-3569 GCF_001515645.1 Sinocyclocheilus grahami | reverse complement strand
GCTGTGCACTCCAGATTACAGAGGAACTTCTCCATTGCATTCATTTGTAAATGTCAGGTATGAATATAATATAATTTAAGCTTCCATTTCTGCCTCTGATTGCCTCATTCTCTTTGTTGGGAATATCACACTGTGAACTTATGAGAGCTGTATAGATTGGGGTGGTTGTGGGAAAACTTCTTTATTCAATAAAAGTGTGCACTACATGCTTTAGTTCAGGTTTAATGAACGAGATAATGAAGAATTTATTATAAAACCGCATTTATGTGGAACAGATATTTAGTTAAGTGCAAAGGCTTGGCACTTTACTTCTATTAATAAGTAATGCTAGCATGAAGGAAAAAAGAGAAGGAGCATGCTAAAAAAGTGTTTAGAAATGCTGCATCCAATGTGCACAAGCCATTATAGGCCTCTATTACTTTATGTATTGCATGCTGATCTGTTTCACATGGACTGTAATGCTAACAATCAGTCACTAAAATACTTTCAGTATATCTGCACATTTATATAGATAAACAAATGCAGATGAAACTGAAGATTTGCAGATATCTTGAAAGTATGTTGATATATCTATTATCATATTAATATACTATATAATAAGTAATCTGTCTAATAATCTATCAATTAATCTAATAACAAAGCAAATGTTTCAAGCATGTGATTTAATTTTAAGTTTAAACTTTTTTTATCTAGAGCAAGTAAATGGCAACACTGTGGCTATTTTTGGATTTTTTTTTGTAATATCGCATAAAAAACGTTGGATCGAAATGGCAAGATGTGCATACATTTTTAAAATGTGCATTAAAAA
>NW_015508378.1:1299-2751 GCF_001515645.1 Sinocyclocheilus grahami | reverse complement strand
ACATGATTTTGCTTCAACTGATTATGTGACTGTATAACTGGACTAACGGATTGATCTTAAATATAAAATGTTGTTTAAATCATTAAGAAATGCCTGAGCCAAGGTCTGCCATCAAAATTATTTGGTATAACTACCTCACACGATTGAGTTACAGACATCAGAACATAAGACAACATGACCGCGTTCATTTTGTTCTCTTCAACTCACTGGATGGAAATTATGCTTTATTTACAAATGTTTAATACGATATGTGCATAAGTTAAATTCACAGCTTTGGATGGAAACATAGCTAGTGTTGCCAGTGTAAAATTAAAGTTATTAAATATATCTTGTTAGTTTAACTTTTATATAAAAACAATATCAAACTTCCAAGTCAAAATAACAGCACAATTGCTTAAAATAAATTCTATTCTATGAGAAATCCAGTCTCCATGTGACAGTTGCAAACGAGGAGCCAAATACATGCGCTACACATAATTTGCAAGAGGACAAAATTGCAGACCTCCTTAAGCACTAAGTGCCCTGCTACAGAACAGAAATGTATGTATCATGCAACAAAACAGCTTCCGTCGTAAATCCACGCAAATGGCAGTGTGTAAAAGCTTCGCTGACAAGGAATTTATTTCAACGGCAGGCCTGAGATCTGACATCAACCACTGTAGCTTAAATAGGAACAAAGTGGGGGAAGAAATCCAATTTGAACAAAAGAGGAGTGGGACAGATCCACCTCAGCACTAAGATTTGGCGGTTCAAAGAGAGGCATCTGAGACAGACACAATGGTCGCGCTGTCACAGTGACATCTCTTACTGTGGAAGAGATGGACATGTGATACTGGAATGAGTAATGGAGGTTTGTGCTCTGAGCATTTGTCACCAGCTTGTTCGTGGAATACAGGGCGAGGCTGATATTACGCACTGCATGTCATTAATCTCTGTGCAAACAGTATTTTTACACTGCTGAGATTCTGGCACCTGCTACTGCCATTTACACTGATGTTGTGACTCATAATGAATGACAACATAAATAGAAACGAAAAAATCCACCCCTCCACAGTAGCTGTCATATCTCATTCACCTGTCTCATGACACCAAAGAACCAATAATGCTCAATATCGCTGACATCTAAGCTGCTTCCAATTCCATGTTAAAAGATCTTAAATATCTTGGGTTCACAGTTCAACTCGCCTGAGGCTACATGTTACAAAAAGAGAACATACAAACGCCCTCTGAGATCTGAGAAAAAGGCCATTTTACAGAGTGAAAATTTTCAAGCCCCAGGCAGTCGTTTGTTGGCTTCAGCCTTTTATAGAAGTTTGCTTACTCCCACAGTGCATGGCAATCATTATGATATTCAGACCAACAGCCTTGACCAACCCTTTTCTGTTGGATGAAATATAAAACAAGGTTGCTTGCACCCTATGAGAAATAATTAAGAGTGCATATCATTCATCA
>NW_015508378.1:0-842 GCF_001515645.1 Sinocyclocheilus grahami | reverse complement strand
TGAAAATTATGTCATCATTTACTCACTCGTATGAGAGGATGTTTTAAAGAATGTGGGTAACCAAACGTCCATAGTATTTTTTTTAATACTATGGAAGTCAATAGCTACCGTTACTGTTTGGTTACCAACATTCTTCAAAATATTTTCTTTTGTCTTTAGCTGAAGAAAGAAACTTGCAACAGGTGTAGGGTGAGTAAGTTATGACCGAATTTTCATTTTTAGGTGAACTATCCCTTTAATCTACATAAAATATAGCTTACAGTACTTTTTGGATTCCCCATACAGCATAAATTCAGTCATCTCAACCAATATATTTTTGCTTTATTACTGCAGACAAAAAAGGTACACTGAAATGATGCACTGTGCTGTGCAGACAGACTGTCATCTGTTTTTTTTTATTTTTTATAAATCTTTGATTTCCTTCCAGTTATTTGGCACTAGCTCACTGAGTGGGTGATTGTTCTGCTTTACCAAGCGAGTTTAGTACTAGTAGAGAGCACTTGTACACCTGCACAGTGGCTTAATCTCTTTCGTTTTTCACAGAAGCAATGGCAAATTAGTCTTTGGATGAACTGAATTCAATTGTGGACAGTGGTTCCACATGCTGAAAAAAAAGTTTTCATTACATGAAATTGCCATGTAAATTAAATGATTGTGTATAGCACAAACTTACTAACTGAATTGAGTCCAATAAAATAAGAAATGCTAAAGTAACTCAATTATCTTTACGTTTGCTAGAAAAAAATAAGCTATTTCACTTGCAATTGCACAGTAATTGCTCACTGAGTAAATTATTGTAAGGTACCGTTTTTATGTAGCCACTCTCAAACGAGGCACCATGA
>NW_015508377.1:22123-23879 GCF_001515645.1 Sinocyclocheilus grahami | reverse complement strand
ATACCTACATTTTTGAGTATAAAATCAACAGCCTTCTCCAAAGGCAAGATCTTCAAGCAGCTGCCTGACGTCTCCTTTGTGCAAACATTGCAAACACTGAGGAAAACTGTATAAGGAAAGTAGCAGCATAAAGAAATTAGCAGCATATTCAAGAGAGACCAATTTTTCATCATAAAAATAATACCTAAAACTGTGGGTCACATTAGTAGGGTTAAAAATATAAGAACTTCAATCAACCCAAAATGTATTGGATATACTACAATCACAAAATTAATGGGCAGCTGTTTCTTCAACAAGACTACAAAATGAGCAAATTTCATCAATATGGTGATATAAGTATATAAGTGAGATTATAATGTCAACATGGCAGATAATGTCTGGATCGCATTCATACTTCACACATTCAGGCTATAGAGTACGTACTCGGTGTGAGACCAACGTTTAAGTAGAGATGTTTAGATAAAGGGCTTTGAGTAACTAATACAGTTTTTCTTGATTGCTAACACACAATTCATGAAACAATTCACCATTCATCTCACAACAATAAACACAATTTCAAAACTACACACCAATTTGTACAAATCTCAATCTTCCAGGGCAAAATCAAATATTTCAGTCAAAAACACATTATCATTTGTCAGAATCAAACTTTGACTTTAGATGATACACAAACCTGACAAATACACAAACTACTTCACTGCCTAGAGAACACTAGAGAGATCCATTCAAAACACTTACAAAAACCTCCTTTTGGAAATCTGGAATAATTTTGCAGGTCACCGTCTATTACATAAAGAGAAGGGTGCAGATACAGTGAAATTCAGCAATGAGCTTTAAGAAAAGTTCATTTTCATTACAATACTGTAAAGAGATCTTGCAGTAGATGAAAAGCACTGGACTGGAAAAGTTCAAATACCAAATAATTGAATATGAATGCACAATACAATACTGTCACTTACTGTACAGTAAAAAATTAAATTAATTAAACTGTGCCAAATTGCATTATAGTATTAAACTAATATTGCCATATTAGTGTTCTAACAAAAGACTTTCTCTACCTCCCATGGGCAGTCATCTCTCAGTTCTGCAAAAATGCAGTGCGTGTAAGAAGTACTTGACTACAAATCTATATCTATGTGCTATAGTATTTACAATATATATATATCATATTTCACCTGCAACAACAATGTGAATTTCCGAGTTCTCCTCATGAAAGAGCCATGGCTGGCAGATCAACATGCTAATTATTTTCTCTCCTTTACGGTAGGCAATTAAATTAATATATATATATATATATTTAGCCTATTACAGTATATATTTTTTACAATGTCTTGAGATTTTCTTTCAATCAAATTCCAATCAAACAGAATCCAGAAATCACAAAAATAATCACAGAACAAAATCTTCTGTTAAGTAACTATACAAAATAAAATTGAGGCATTAATAATATTGTCTTGACTTTATGCTTAAATAAATTCACAGAATGACACAGCGTGACTTATTTTTCAGTTTTTCAACTTCAAGTTCCAGCTCTTTTATTTCTTCTCCTCTGCTCTTTCAGGTGTTGATAGAGTTTTTCCAGTAGTTCATGTTGTTCTTGACGTTCTTTAAGCATCTCTGTGAGCTCAGAACGTGCTGCAGTTTTCTTTCTTTCGACTCATTAAACTCTTCTGCTTGTTTTCTGGCTTCATCCTCGTGTTTCTTCTTCACAACTTTTATTTTCTCCTCATGTTTCTGTTTCATTTCATCTCTCTCT
>NW_015508377.1:21127-21739 GCF_001515645.1 Sinocyclocheilus grahami | reverse complement strand
TCTCTCTGCTGTCGTTTAATTTCCTCTTGAGTCTCTTTTCTGTCATTTTCAGCCTCTTTTATTTTTATTTTCCATTTCTGTCTCTCCTCCTCTTCTTCTTCATTCCTCCTTTTCTGCTCAGATTCTCTCTTTTTTATTTCTTCTTCTTGTTTCATCCTTAATTCTGCTAAAATACATTCTTGTTCATGTTTCATCTTTTCTCGGTCTTGTCTGTGTTTCTCTTCTCTCTTTCCATCTTTTTCTTCTCTTTCTTTTTGCTGTTTTTTATACTGTGATCTCTGTTTTTTAATCTCTCTCTTCATTTCTTCTATTTGTTGATGATATTCAGCTCTTAGTTTTTCTTCTTCTGATTGTTTCTGGTTTTCAGTCTCTCGTTTCTTCTGTTCTGTTTTTTCTTTCTCTTCAAACTCTTTTCTGAGTTTTTCCTCTTTTTCTCTCAGTTGCTTCTCTATCTTCATTTTCTCCTCATCTGCTCCTTGTTTTTCTTCCTTGAGTCTCTTCATCAGGTTTTTCATATCCATCTCATATTTGGCTTGTAACTCATCTTTCTGAGTCTGAATCTCTCTCTCTCTCTCTTTCATTATTTCCTCCATTCTCTTCTTAATGGACATC
>NW_015508377.1:17917-19646 GCF_001515645.1 Sinocyclocheilus grahami | reverse complement strand
CCCGCCCAACTGCAGAAGGGGGCAGAGCCTAGACCTCTCTGCTTTACGTATGGCAATAAACAGAGAGGAGAAGCAACATGTGCGAGAGTGAGAGGACCGGTATTCAGCCGTACATGTACAAACCGGACTCAGATTCAGAACATGGACACACTACAGCAGAAGAAACAATAATGTGAATGAACTAGAATGTCTCGGAATGGTAGTTTGAATCATTTATGTACTTATGCCGCTTTGTAATGATGGATCGATCACAGCCGATCGCACGCAAACAAAATGGTGGACAATGCACAACACACTGAGTGCTGAGGATATGGTAATACGCGCCTGTCAGTCAATAGCGGTGGGCAGGGCTACCGCAATATGACATCATATTGTGGACAGGATCCAAACTGCTCGTTTTTTGAGCCTGGTTTGGTTTTATGAAGATTAAAAAAAAGACTGGATGGATTTTTATCATTCTAAGATGGCTGTGTACACACAATTCCAACACACATGTCTGTCCAAACACCTTGTAAAATAATATTTTGCATAATAGGTGCCCTTTAAAATGTGAACATTTTAGAGTCACAGAATGTAATTTTCACTCTTCGCGTAAAAGAACAAACTGGATTCAGCAAGCAAAAGCAGCATTCACGATAGTGTGGATTTAGTGTGCATTAAGGGCACTGCGCTTCGGCTATTTTAAGACTTGGGACAGTCTTGCACACTTACTTGCTGTCGGGCACACATGCTCTCAATTGGCCAAGACTGCAAGTGCGGGTATTTGGACAAGGCACTGGTCTTGGGAGTCTCTACTAATTGGCTAATGAGTTTATTCAGGTGCATTTGATTAGGAAGAGTTTTAAAAAAATTTAGTGTTGGTGTGCCTCAAGGAACAGGGCTGGACAACACTGATTCAGATTTGCAAGACTGAACTTCATGATGGAAATCGTATAAAAAACATTTTATTTTAAAAGAATATTATCCACTCACCTTCTGATTGAATCTTCTGCTTTAACTCTTCATTTTCATTCTCCATTCTCTTCAGTTCTTCTTTATATTTCTCCTCTGCTTCACCTCTGACTCTGTTCTCTTGAGCTTTCATATACATCTGAAGTGAATACGGTTCATTCTTCATGTTCTCTATATATTCCAGTAGTTCTGGGATCTGTCTGGAGTTTTCAGGTTCATTTAACCCCATCACTCTGTACTGACCTCCACAGAGACTGATTAACCTCTGAGATTCTGGTCTGGATTTGACTAAATCTGTCACTAGTGTTCCAACAGTGAGATCTGTGGTGAAAAGCAGCATGAAGTGCTCTCTGGAGTTGAATATCTTCTGGATCTCCTCCATTTCTGCTTTGTCTTCATCAGTCAGTGGAGCATCAGGAACAATGAGGAGGAAGACATGAACTCCAGGATGACAGAGAGACACACAGTTGAGAGTCTGATGCATCACATCCTCCTCTGAGAGATGGATCAGAGCTGGAAGCTTCACCAGACTCATCTGATGACCATGAATCTTCTCCTCCTCCATCACACACTCTGAGCTGAACGTCTGATGTGACATGGAAAGTGTTTTTTCCCCCATGAAACATTCCAATACAGAGGCTTTCAGAGCAGCATCACTTCCACACAACACCAGGTTCAGGTCTGGTTTTGTAGATGCCTGTATTGTCACTGAAAAACATGAGGAAGAGAAAGAGGGATAAGCAAACTGCCTTTTAATAGAAACCACAGAACATTTGAC
>NW_015508377.1:1474-15206 GCF_001515645.1 Sinocyclocheilus grahami | reverse complement strand
AGTGTGCATTAAGGGCACTGCGCTTCGGCTATTTTAAGACTTGGGACAGTCTTGCACACTTACTTGCTGTCGGGCACACATGCTCTCAATTGGCCAAGACTGCAAGTGCGGGTATTTGGACAAGGCACTGGTCTTGGGAGTCTCTACTAATTGGCTAATGAGTTTATTCAGGTGCATTTGATTAGGAAGAGTTTTAAAAAAATTTAGTGTTGGTGTGCCTCAAGGAACAGGGCTGGACAACACTGATTCAGATTTGCAAGACTGAACTTCATGATGGAAATCGTATAAAAAACATTTTATTTTAAAAGAATATTATCCACTCACCTTCTGATTGAATCTTCTGCTTTAACTCTTCATTTTCATTCTCCATTCTCTTCAGTTCTTCTTTATATTTCTCCTCTGCTTCACCTCTGACTCTGTTCTCTTGAGCTTTCATATACATCTGAAGTGAATACGGTTCATTCTTCATGTTCTCTATATATTCCAGTAGTTCTGGGATCTGTCTGGAGTTTTCAGGTTCATTTAACCCCATCACTCTGTACTGACCTCCACAGAGACTGATTAACCTCTGAGATTCTGGTCTGGATTTGACTAAATCTGTCACTAGTGTTCCAACAGTGAGATCTGTGGTGAAAAGCAGCATGAAGTGCTCTCTGGAGTTGAATATCTTCTGGATCTCCTCCATTTCTGCTTTGTCTTCATCAGTCAGTGGAGCATCAGGAACAATGAGGAGGAAAACATGAACTCCAGGATGACAGAGAGACACACAGTTGAGAGTCTGATGCATCACGTCCTCCTCTGAGAGATGGATCAGAGCTGGAAGCTTCACCAGACTCATCTGATGACCATGAATCTTCTCCTCCTCCATCACACACTCTGAGCTGAACGTCTGATGTGACATGGAAAGTGTTTTTTCCCCCATGAAACATTCCAATACAGAGGCTTTCAGAGCAGCATCACTTCCACACAACACCAGGTTCAGGTCTGGTTTTGTAGATGCCTGTATTGACACTGAAAAACATGAGGAAGAGAAAGAGGGATAAGCAAACTGCCTTTTAATAGAAACCACAGAACATTTGACGTCCTAAAGGTTTTTAGGCCTAATGTCAGAATAAAACAGTAATAATGTGAAAATTAATAACTGTGTTAACAGAGTTATTAACATGTTCAAACATTGATTTTATTTTTTTTTACTATATCAGTCCTAATTACTATTAGGTTATTAGAAAAATAGGGTGGCCAAATAGCCTCATTTTCTGGGGCCAGTCCTGTTTTTTGGTGTCCTGTCCCTGACTGGAGCTGTCTGCTGAAATGTCCCCAGGGGAATTTCAAAACAGCCCGCAAATATGTTGCAAGCAAGCCCTTGCTGTTTGCATTGGAGAAATATGTCAGAGCAATCATGTAGTGATTATTTCTACCAGCAGATAGCGTTGCATTGATTACTTGGTCACATGCCGCTACTTCAGTCATTTAGAACTGAACCTGTGTGAGAGCTATTGTTATCAATTATCCAATTCTAATGATTAATTATTTCATGCTACTGAAATAACCACAGTGAATTCTTGATTTTGTCATCTGTAATGTGCAATAAATTCATAAATGTTTTTCATCTTAACTTTTCATCTGTAGCCAGAATATGATGTGCTCTTTACCCACAAAAATCTTAATTTAATAATCATGATTACAATATCAAGATAATAATCAACAATATTTTATGATATTGCCCTATTCTGTAATTAGTTTATTATTATTATTATTTATAGGCTATTTACATAATGCAATTGTTGTGTAAATCATATAGAGCAGGGGTGCCCAACCCTGCTCCTGGCAATCGACTGTCCTGCAAAGTTCAGCTCCAACCCTAATCAAACACACCTGAAGCAACTAATTAGGGTCTTCAGGATCACTTAAACATTAAAGGCAGGTGTCTTTGATTAGAGTTGGAGCTAAACTTTGCAGGACAGTCGATCGCCAGGAGCAGGGTTGGGCACCCCTGATATAGAGTATGCCAGCCTTGAGCAGCATTAAACTGTGTAAATAAACATAAATGTCATGTCAGATGCAGGTTCTGTTTCACTTTCGCAGTGTAAAGATTGCTTGTTTTGATGTTGAAAAAAAATGGATTTGTAGCAGTCTATAGTATTCTGATTGATTTAGGTTGATTGAGTTGTTGTTTGTCAGTTGATGTTCCTGTATGCGTTTTCCTATTGATGCTCTCTTGCCTTCTCTGTGTGGATTATGTTCCTGACTCCCTTATGTGGGTGTAGTTGGTTATTGGCTTGGATCATCTGTTTTAATAAACTTCTGTGCTTACAATTGGATTCTCCTCCTTGTCATGGCTGACACTTAACACTTGTTAACATTACCTGCTGGTAGATGTTGGAAGTACACAAGTAAACATCATGTTTCCACTTTGACTGACTTTTAAAAATGACCATTTTTCATATTAACTGTGTTTGTATACTTAGTTGATTCACATACTATTGGGGCGATCAACACTTGAACTGCGATGCCTCCTGCCTGCAACAAAAATAGGAACAAAAGTGAGCAGGTGCAAATGTTTCAAATGTTTGAAAGTTTCACTAAGTCACATTAAAACTGAAAATATTATTAGAATACTCTATTTCAGAACACTGAAAGGAAGCCTTTCTGAAAATGCACTTCTTGCTCTTGAATTTAATTCTCTTTGTTCCTTATTAAATATTGTCACAAGCTATCAACCAAGTAGAACAGACTTGCACAATTGAGTTTAATCAGTTGTATCTTAGAAATGGCTAGGAATTGGGCATCTGGATGATTTTTACATCTAGTACTGTATTTCTAACTGCATGAGGTGAACAACTGAACAATTTATCTTAAAACAGCATACAGTATGTGGTTATATTGCTCTTACAAAACACTCAATTGGAGCAATGATGGCAATAACAGGTACCAATTATAATGTTCTATAATATTTTATAATTTTAAAATTATTACATTTCCTATCAAATGCAAAAGTGATGATGTTTTGAGTGCTAATTTTAGTTTTTGTGTCATTTTAGTTTTAGTTTATTTAGTTTTAAAAACCCCATTTTATACACATTCAACAATACTCTCCTCTGAAACAATATAGTTTTAAGACACTACAGGCCACAACATTATTTGTACTTAAAATATAATGTTACAATATCATGATCAATTAATTATTGTGGTATTCAGGGAATGGTGATATGGACCTGATCTAAATAGTATTTTCTTAAATCAGAAGATTTGATATGATTGCATGAACTTTAAAAACAGATAACAATTAACAATACCAAATTTTCAAATCAATCTTTCAGAGCAGTTTGAGCTGTAATGATGCAGTTATAGACAGGTCATTTATAAGCCTACAGTATGTCCAAATCACCCAGTCACCCGATACAGTTTCTGTCATTTCTAAATTCCTCATTGGAGAAAAGCAAATCACACAACAGACAGTGTTCTGGCCTCCTGATGCTTCTGTGAAGAAGCAGCTTATGCTTTTCGAAATATGCTTAGGGATACATCATTTGTCAATTTGTCTTGTTTAGTATCAACAGCACTAAATATGAGAGAGACTGATAGTCGTTGTTTAATAGATGTTAAACAGCTCAACAGATGTAAACTAAAACAAATACAGCAGTTGACTTACTGTGGGGCCGATCCAAGTCTGGACTCCTTCTGCGAACTGCAAAAGTTTTAAAAAGAAAGTCACTGTCATTTTGATCTGCACTCACTTCTGAGGGAACATCAATTTATGCATTTTTTGGGGATTTTTTTTATTTACCTCTAAATTAACCATATTTTTATGTAAAATATGCTTATCTGTATGTTATATTTAATATTACTTTTACTTCAGTACAAAAAAATTAATTCAGTCAAAACCTAAATATTTGGTGACTTTGATGACATCTGATGGTATAAAAATATCAAAATATCTTACCAATTTATTTGCCCAAAAAGTTCTTTAAAACTTTCGATTCTATTGTACTGCCATTTTTCTGGGGGCTTTGAAGCACACAGAATATCTAAACTGCATGTAAGTCTAGGTCATTGGGGGGGCTTAAGTTTGCCAAATTTCCAACACTACTATTGGGCTGTCAATTGTAGAGCCTTAGCATTCTGGCAGGACCCATGCCCGAGTCTTTCAGCTGATCTCCCTTCATGGCTTATGATTGACCGGGGTGCTTCAAACTCGTCTCTCTCCTCACTGCTATTTGCTGCCCAAGAGACATCTAAAGCTGCAGTAGGATCCCACTTCACAATTAATAACTCTCTTAGGATATGGTGTCAGATCAGTAAGACATTCAAACTGCCAAATACCTAATTTTTGGCTCCTGTCTGTCGTAGACATGGGCCGGTATGAAATTTTGACCATATGATAAGTATAAAAAATATCACCGGTTCACTGTATTGCGATTGCAGCTCTATAATGACTTATTTTTAAATGTCTGGGTAAAAAAAAAATTAATAAAAAACTTTTTTCAATTGAATTGAATATATTTCATTTTTAAGCAACATACAGAATATTTGGAAAAGTGATGTTTGTTTCTTTTTTGTTTGGTCTGTTTCTCAAATGTTTGCTGAATTGTGGGCTATCCTGCAGCTTTTTATGTGGATGTTTAAAAAATAAAGACGGACATGCTGATTTAACCAAAGTCTATAATTACAGATTTGGTTATAATAATCAATCTATAATTACAGATTGAGTATTCGTGTGTGTGTGTGTGTGTGTGTGTGTATAAAGGTTTTTCTGTACTGGTGGGGACTTAACTTAACCTGAATACACACCAACTAATGGGCACATAAGTTTAGCACTTTAGCTGTTAATGTAATATCATAGGCTGGTTAAAAAGCCTGTCTGGTTAATTTGCCCATGAACACTCCTGTGAGGCGGCTTGAGGTACCGCAATTCCTAGGCCCCCTTTTGGGGCACAGTTATGTCGCAATATTGGAAATATTTCTGTTTTAAACCGTAAAGGCTGATATTAAGCAATGTGCAAACTTTGCGCAAGAGTTATGCTGGTGAACGTTTTAACCTTAAGTCAGTTATACAAAGTGAGAGTAAAGAAAGTACAAACTGACGGCGCTTTCGGCATCTGACGCTGCATTAACGGTGCATAATCTCTCAAGAGACAAATCTACTTCAACATATGCTGATAACAGCATATAACTCTCTTGAATTATTCCTTTATATTTCTCTTGTGGCCCATACTATCAGCAGGTTTGATTTCAACCATTAATTTCACTATGATTTCAATATTTGACACGGCCTTACTCAGTCAATATTAAAGATATAAAGGTTATATTTTCACAGAATGTTCTACATCTTTATGAGGGATGATTTTGTGTAGAAAATAGTAAATCACAAAAAAATGACTTTAGCTGGGTTTTCACAGACAGGGTCACATTTTACACAGCATCCCAATTTGTTTGGAATTGGGGTTGTACCTGAACTCACCCTTCAGTTTGCTTATGAGCTTGACATTTAGAACTTATTCTGATAATCCAACACACCATGTCTTCATAAGAACCAACAAAACTTCCAGCAGCTGCTCCGATAAAACCTCCAAACTGACTCCAGTCACGAGCTCGTTTTGCACTACATGGTAGTTGTTCTTCAGCTTCTTTTAAAGCTTCAGCTACTTCTCTTTCGAGTTTTATGAGATATTCACACTCTGCTTGTTCTCTTGTTTCACGCTGAATTTTCTCCTTAAGTTTTTGTTTTTCTTTCTCGTGCTTTTCTTCCAAGTATTTTATGAAGTTCTCTCGTTGCTCTCCCAAAGCATTTTCTTTTCTTTTATTTTCTTCTTCAAATAGTTTCTGTTTCTCCTCTAGTTTTCTCTGCAGCTCTTTTTGTAGATTTTCGTCTGTTTCTTTCTTGATCTCTTCTTCTCTCTTTTTGAATTCTTCTTCACTTTTTCTCAGTTCATTCTGCATCTCTTGTCTTTCTCTCTCATTTTCTTTCTTAATTTCTTCTATTTCTGCTTCATATTTGGCTCTCAATTCTTCTTCTTTTCTCTTGATCTCTTCTTCTCGCTCTTTCATGATTCTTTCTTGCTCTTCTCTGATGTTCTTCTCCACCTGCTGGAACATCTCATTGGTGTAGAAACTTTGTCCATTTGCTGCCACCATACAGTCAATCTTATCCAGCAGCTCAGAAACCTGCATCTGATCTTTAGTGTCTTTGTTACTGAACACATGGTATCTGTGACCACACTGCTTGATGAGGTACTGTAAGCTATCATCACCTTCAATAAAATCTTCAACTCTTGATCCTCTAAGATCATCTCCTCTGGTGAAGAGCACCATGGTATACATTCTGGATTTGTCTCCAAACATGTCCTGGATCATCTTCACTGCATCTTTCTCCTCTTGAGTGAATCGTCCCAGTTGAATCACCAGCAGAAACACATGTGGTCCAGGTGCTGCCATTGAGACACACTTCACAATCTCCTTCCTGGTCTCAACATTATCAACTCCAGTATCAAACAGGCCTGGAGTGTCGATCACAGTAATCCGTCTTCTGTTGAACTCAGAGGTTTCTTTCTCACACTCTCTGGTCACTGAGCGTGAAGTCAGTTTTGATATAAAAGCTTCTCTTCCCAGTATTGTGTTTCCCGTTGCACTTTTCCCAGCACCTGTCTTTCCCAGCAGCACAATCCTCACAGCAACATAATTGTGTGTTAAACCTAGAAACAGAAGGAGACAAACAATTACTGATGTGAAACACGAAACAAAAATAAAATCACATTTCCTATAGCAGCCATGGTTTCATTTTTCCAGGGGGGGGGGGACTGCCTTGCCTACCTGCCTTATCTGCTACCTTATCGTAGCAGATAAGGCAGGTAGGCAATCAGGGACACAGAACACAGGAAAAGAGCACAGAAAACCTGGGGAAATACATTTTGAAATAAGATTACAAAAAGACTGAGGAACACAAGCAAAGAATCATGACATTGTTGATGTCAAATGCAATGGATGCTGTGTCTGTGTCAATAAATGATTCTCGTTTTTTCCCCATTTACAATAAAACTAAGTTGCATGTAATAAAAATTTCAATAGTATTTACAAAAAAAAAAATGTACAATTACAATAAAATATTCTAATTTTAATGTCAGAGCAACATGGCTACTGTAAACTGAATGTGTCTGGCTTCCAGTGTCATCCGCTTCATTATTTAAAGGGGTCATATGATGCAATTTAAATTTTTCCTTTCTCTTTGGAGTGTTACAAGCTCTTGGTGCATAAAGAAAATCTGTAAAGTTGCAAAGACTAAAGTCACAAATCCAAAGAGATATTCTTTATAAAAGCCGCCGCTCACTCAAGCCCGCCGGCCTCCGCTCACTCTAGCCCACCCGCCTCCGCTCACTCAAGCCCACCTGCCGACGCTCACTCAAGCCCGCCGGCCTCCGCTCACTCTAGCCCACCTGCCGATGCTCACTCTAGCTCACCCGCCTCCGCTCACTCAAGCCCGCCCGCCGCCGCTCACTCTAGCCCGCCCCCGCTCACTCCAGCCCGCCTCCGCTCACTCAAGGAGAAACAATAATGTACATTATGTGGAAAATAATGTGTTTTTTTAACCTTAAACCGCATAAACACATTGTATTACACCAAATACACAAAATAATGTTCTTTTTAGCAACATCATATGACCCCCTTTAAACTTCACAGGACAGACTGTTATGCCGCTTGAAATTGCAGACTGGTATTTCATACCATATTGTTTTAATTACACTCGTAATTACAAAAACACTGGTTTGTAGCGCAAATACTTTTACCGTTTTCCTTTATTCTTCTAGTTATATTCACAGAAAACAGTTACTTACGTATTGCAAAATTAGGTGGATGTATATAACAATTTAATTTACAGGATCTTCATAAATTGAATAAAAACAAAGCAATGCACATTATTTATTCATCATTTTGTAAAAGTAGAGTTAAAAAAAATGAATTTTTCAAAGTGATGTGAATGAAAACAAACTTCCCAGGAAGACCTGATCACATAATGTCAAACTCATACCTGCTGTTGACTGAGTATTCATCATAGATCTTCTCAGTTCCTCTATTTCAGCTCTGTGTTTGTTTCTCTCCAGTTCTACTCGAGCCTGAAGGTACATGAAGGTTGTGTAACAACTTCCTCCATTCTCTTGCACCATGTTCTTCACATCCTGCAGTAGATCTGGAATCCGTGAGCTGTTCTCCAAAACAAACTGACGACCTTCAAATGACTGAAGACACATCAGAGCAGATGAAATACTATGTAGACTACTTTTACTACTAATCCATTTACTAAACATGTTCTTCTCTTGGATTATAAGAACCATGAGGTGGTTTTTGATCCTTGAGCTGAATATCTTCTGGATCTCCTCCATTTCTGCTTTGTCTTCATCAGTCAGTGGACCAGCAGGAACAATGAGGAGGAAAACATGAACTCCAGGATCACAGAGAGACACACAGTTGAGAGTCTGATGCATCACGTCCTCCTCTGAGAGCCGAGTCAGAGCTGGAAGCTTCACCAGACTCATCAGATGAGCATGAATCTCCACGTCTCTCCTCACACACTCTTTCTCTTTCTGGTGCAAGGGGGAAAGAAACTGCTTTTTTCCTCTTATAAGTTTAGATACGGAGGCCTTCAGTCTTCCATCACTTCCACACAACACAACACACAGCTTCGGTTTCCTGCTCGCATGTACACTTCCTTAAACAACACCAAAAAAAAAAAGGTTACTGCAACATTTTCAGATATATTTTTAAATTATATTAATTTAGTAAATGTTACAGCAATTGAAAAACTTGCTTGGTTCATAAACTTACTCTTTGCTTGCTCACGCTCATGTCTCGGATCTGGAGTACTAACTGTAAAAAATGAGTGAATACATGAATACAGAACAATTCTCGTTGTCTCAAACCTATGATGCTGCCTACAGTTCCTATATTTAACCTTAATTCACTCTGCATGTATTTACTATGAGACATTGCCAAACATATATTATGATTCAATACGCAATGATGCATCATAATTGAAACTGTTGTACATTACAGTATCTCATATGAGCGTCTCTGATCACATTTAAAGTACTGAGAGAGATATTTATATGAGCTGCTTCTTTAATTAAACAAACTGACCCTGATAAAGAAACTTGGTGCTTCTGAATCCTCTGGTGAGTTTTGAGTAGCTCTGATCCATCATGCATAAGTAAATCAATCAAATGGCTATACACAAAATGACTTGGCCTGAATTATACTGCAAGAAAGATACTGTAGTCAAGGCATAAAAACTCTCAATACTACTACCGATATTATGACAGAATCACTGTTTTTGGCCACCCACCCAAAACAGCTGAATGTTATACAAGTTCCTAGTATTCAGTAACCTGGTGCTGAATATGTAACTGCAAAAGTAGGAATACGTACAAAAGGATAGTTTTGGTATATTATGAAGAAAACCTTTGGCTTCCTTTTTCTCTATATGAGTGTCTTGGGATTTTCCATCATCATCTTCATCCAAATCTTCCTCTTCCTCCTCTATTCGGAGTGAAACAAAAGATCTGCTCTGATCTTCATCGACTGATGATCCTTCTGCATCATGATACAGATCCTCTTCACTGTTATCTCCGAGGATCTTCTCTAATCGCTGCAATATTATAGAGCAGCATTCCTCGTTTTTATGATCAAGCTGCAGATGTCCTCCTCCACATTTGATAATTAACTGCTGAATTAATTCATTAGCTCTCGCAGCATCATGCGCCTCTTCATCAGTCGTGATCACTATAGAGCGTTTAACGGCCTCTTCACTGAATCTCTCCAGCATATATTTCACTCTTCTCAGGTCCTCCTCGGTGAAGTCTTTATACTGCAGTGTGATTATGAAGATATGAGGTCCTGGATCAGACAGATGCACACACTCTCTCACTGTCTGTGTGAGCTGATGATCTGAGATGTTCGTCTGGAGCAGCTGAGGACTGTTGATGATGATCAGGTGTCTGTCCTTCAGTCTTCCTCCGACTCTCTCTACAACATCTGGAGGAGCTTCACTGTCAAACGCTGCTCGTCCTAAGATGAAGTTTCCCACACGACTGTTTTCTGACACGCTCTTCCCCAGAAGAACAATCCTCAGATCACTCACTGAAACACACAAAACATGCTTGATCTAGAAAAAAACACACAGAATCCAACAGTAGGATGCATATTTGCAATTTAATTCTGTTTTGAAGTGAATGAACTGCCCATAATCTCCACACACTCTTCATTTTCTTCATGCATTTATAAATATAAATACTTACTGCTAGGAGGAGGGTCCATGCTGGATCTGCTGCAAGCAAGATCATGTGCAGCAATCACTGAAACAAAAGTCTGACGTTACAATCTCCTCAGTAACACGCTGAGAAGAACTTTGGACGATTTCTACAAGCAGCATACTGTAATGAGCCTTAGTTTGTAAAAGTAATCAAATTACCAGTTAGTCAGTTAGTTTTCAGTGTTGTGGCATTATGACAACAATATAAAAACAGCATGCCTAAAAATAGAATTAGTCTTGTTGTTATGTTGTTATGCCTTGCACGAATTTCTCTCGCTGTAGGAAGAGTTTGTGTAGAATCTGGCCAAATTAAACTAACACAGGCCAGCACAACAGCGCAGCAAACAACTCGAGAGAGAGAAAAGGTTTAGTTGATTAAGGGAGATCATCCATTCTCAGTTAGAGTTCATTCTGTTGGTTAACTGAAGCAGCATGTTAGTACAGGTCTCTGGTTAGTTAAATCCAGATCTTACACGCGCTGTGAGCCATTATATCAGCAACTCCGTTCGGTTTCTAAAGCGAAAGTCACGTGACGATCAGATGAGCTCACCAGCGTCCTCCTGCGGAGACTTAAACACGCGCACAGCTTCAGAGAGAGCTCAAGAACATTCTCTGAACACACAGAGAGTATCAGTGTAAACGACAACTAACTAACATATTAGATGGAGGGGTTTCGTTTCTTTCTTAAGAAATCAAGTTATTTCATTTTAAGTGATTCACCGATGGTCATCAATCTCCACTAAACATATATATATATTAACTAATTTAACATGAATATTTAATAATATAGGCCTGCATGATATAGACGGTGAAAACCAAGCAGAGTGAATTATATTAAAACACTAAATAATTTTGTTTTCTTGGCAGGTGCATTCAAAATGCACATAGAATCAATGTTTGTCCACAAATTTTATGATACTTACAGGTAAAGCTACTGCAGCTGCTACACTATAATATGGCTATTCATTTCTTAAAGGGGTCCTATTATGCTTTTTCACTTTTTGTGAAAAAAAGCCCAGCTAACCAATCACAGCACATTTCGTATTTCAGCAGGCGGGCCTTCATTTGATACAGGAACTATTCGAGCCGTTCATGCCAGACTGGGGAGAGAGGTGTTATAATAATGTAAAATATGTGTTTTTCGAACAACCTAGTATGAGAGCCTGTTCTAGTACACCCCCAAAACAAAATCAAGACTTAAAATGCTTTATAAAGATGATTGTTTGTCCTAGAGGCGAATCTTGTTTATAATATAACTTTAATTGTTGGAAATTCTTCCTTCTCAGACACCAGACTAGAAATTTACCAGTTGCTGCTTTCCATCCTGAACAGATCAAGAATGACCATGCACAATTCATATTTAAATTAAGTTTATTGTTTTTAAAGATTGCATGCAGTTTGGCAGTCAACAGAGCTATTCTACAACTCATAATCTTAATCTAATGGACTTTGTATATAAGGTTATGACATGACAATTACCCAGCGATGGACTCCTCAACTACCTTGTACCCTTCAACAGACATTGAACAGTCTTAACTTTGGGTAGAGAAGCGTAAAATAAAACTTAACCCAAAGAAATGCAAGGTCTTGCATGTCACTAGCATGAGGCGGGAACGTGAAGCCTTCAATCACCACTGATCAGAACATTTTGGAAATTTATGACAGTACAAAAATTTTGGGGGAGTGATTTTAAATGAAAAAGATGGGTATGGGAATATTTAACATTACAACAAGAGATACAGAAATGTATAAAGCCATGAAGAAGCTTTTCAGTGGGAGACATTGTTGTCATTGTGGATCCTGTAGCCCCTCGTGGCTCCCGGTTGTTGGGAAGAATAATCAAGACCTATCCTGATAAAAGTGGATTTGTCAGATCAGTCCAACTTAAGACAAACACAGGCCAGTTGGATAGACCTATATCCAAAATCTGTCTATTGCTGGAAGCAGAGAACTGAAGCTGAATCCAAATTCCCATATAAAGACATTTATGGCTCCTTTCATGTATATGTTGTTTAAACGGGTCATATGATGCGATTTCAAGTTTTCCTTTCTCTTTGGAGTGTTACAAGCTCTTGGTGCATAAAGAAGATCTGTAAAGTTGCAAAGACTAAAGTCTCAAATCCAAAGAGATATTCTTTATCAAAGTTAAGAGTCGTTCTAAGACGCCCCCACATGTCTACCTCACTGTGTGGGAAGATTTGCATAACGCCGCCCAAATGTGCACGCAAAGAAAGAAGGCGTAACTTTTATTCTCGCTGCAGTATTGTTGTTGCCGCCGCCATGTTGTGAAGATGCTGTGTTTCGTTGTGAAAGCGAAACTACTTTGTTTGGTCTTCCAAAAGAGGACGATATCTGCTTCGTCATGCCTAGAGCTGATCCGTGCTGGTCGCTGAGGAAATACTTCAACTTCACTCTGTGGATCGCCGGATCGGCTTTCACCGTGGACGAAGTGGAGTCCAGCCCGGGGTCGTCACATGTGGTTGCCGCAGGCCCGACAGACGCTCCTTCGTCGAATCCGCCGGCCGCGCCGTTCTCAAGCCCACCGCCCGTTCCTCACTCTAGCCACATATGTGTGATGCTGTGCCACACATTTTATGGAGGACTGTTTCCTGAACCTGCAGCCTACAATGGGTCTGTGCTCAAAGGCTGTTTTTAAGTGGGGCAGTTCCAACTTTGCAAGAACAGTCTGGCGCTTCTGACTCACAGACTGTAAGTACATTTTTTATAATTAAATAATTTGCCACTGATGATTCAAGCAGTGTAGAGTAGCTGAGTTTTGAGCAGTGTAGAGTAGGGGTTGTTGTTTGTCGTTTCTCCGATCACAAATGCAGATATGCTTTTATGTTTACGTGGCGTGCAACACAATGCTTAAAAAGTCATTATAATCAATAATTATGTCCCCACTGGATGCAACAAATGCCTCGTTTGTAAAGGGTTTTCATGTTTTTGTAGTGGGTTTTATTGGTTTTGTCGCGTTGCGCCGGGAACATAGACTGTATGGTCGGGGCACTGCATCACAGTATGGTGAGGGGCGTAACATTTCCGTCTCACGCTTGAGGTATTCGGCCAATCACAACGCACTGGATAGCTGGCCAATCACAGCACACCTCGCTTTTCAGACCGATGAGCTTTGTAAAAATCGACGTGTTTCAGAAAGGCAGGGCATAGAGGAGAAACAATAATGTACAGTATGTGGAAAATAATGTTTTTCTTACCTTAAACCGCATAAACATTTCATTACACCAAATACACAAAAGAAAGTTATTTTTAGCAACATCATATGACCCCTTTAATTGTTAATTTACATTATTATAACTATGGGGCCGGGGTGTAGGAGCCAAAAAAAATTATAATTATTTTTTAACATTAATAAATTATTGTAATTTTATATTACAAATAATGTTATACTAGTATTTAAAAAAAAACTGAAAT
>NW_015508377.1:0-811 GCF_001515645.1 Sinocyclocheilus grahami | reverse complement strand
CCATGCTGACTCCAGCCACGAGCTTGTTTTCCTCTGGATAATATTGCTTCCTCATATTCTTGTAACGCTTTTGCCACTTCCTTGTTGAGTTTTTCACCAAATTCACACTCTGCTTGTTCTCTTGTTTCACGTTGAATTTTCTCCTGTAGTTTTTGTTTTTCTTTCTCATGTTTTTCTTCCAGGTATTTTATGAAGATCTGTTGTTCTGCTAAAGCATTTTCTTTTCTTTTATTCTCCTCTTCAAATTCTTTCTGTTTCTCCTCTAGTTTTCTCTGCAGCTCTTTTCGTTGATTCTCATCTGTTTCTTTCTTGATCTCTTCTTCTCTCTTTTTGAATTCTTCCTCACTTTTTCTCAGTTCATTGTGCATCTCTTGTCTTTCTCTCTCATTTTCCTTCTTCATTTCTTCTATTTCTGCTTCATATTTGGCTCTCAACTCTTCTTCTTTTCTCTTGATCTCCTCTTCTCGCTCTTTCATGATTCTTTCTTGCTCTTCTCTGATGTTCTTCTCCACTTGCTGGAACATCTCATTGGTGTAGAAACTCCCTCCATTTGCTGCCACCATACAGTCAATCTTATCCAGCAGCTCAGAAACCTGCGTCTGATCTTTAGTGTCTTTGTTATTGAACACATGGTATCTCTTTCCACACTGATGGATGATATTCTTTAAAACATCATTTTCTTCAATAAATTCTTCAATTGTTGTTTCTTCAAGATCATCTCCTCTGGTGAAAAGCACCATGGTGTACATTCTGGATTTGTCCCCAAACGTCTCCTGGATCATCTTCACTGCATCTTCCTCCTCTTGAGTGA
>NW_015508376.1:22906-23924 GCF_001515645.1 Sinocyclocheilus grahami | reverse complement strand
ACAAAGTTGCTGTATGTGACGCAACTGAAGTCCTTTGCATAAAAATATTTTTTAAGAATTACTAGTGACTTATAGCAACATACTCATCTATAGGTGCCACATAGTGAAGAGGGGAATCCTGGTGGGAAAGAGTAGGGGAAACAGACCTCTCTTGATCTGTAAGATCAATGACTGATGACTGGGGAGATAGAGGACTAAGGGGTGACTGGTCTTCAAGGAAAATGTCTGATTCCTGGTCAGAGCTAGAGCAACTAGAGTCTGGGCAAAGGGAGGAACAACAGGAGGCTAGGCAGAGGGCAGAGCCACTAGAGGGTGGACAAGGGGCAGAGCCACTAGAGGCTGGGAAGAGGGCGGAGCCATTAGAGTTATAGGTTTCATTAATTATTCTTTAACAAAATTTAGACTGGACTAAATGACTATAGGTTAGTCTCCCTAAAATTAGTTTTCATAAATACCTATGGAAACAATCACTGATTCCTGGTGTTAACAACTTAACTATAAATGACAGGTAATTGAGCCCTTAACTAATTTTTTACTCCGTATTGTTTGGTTAAAGGGACCTTGCTGATTTAAAGAACAGTTGATGTTTAGGAATGCCAGGATCTTTTCTGTGGTTTATCTGCTCTCAACAATGCCACAATTTCATAACTAAAGAGAAGTAAAAATCATATACATAACCGTGAAAGCAAACAGGGCGATATTGCCAGACAGGATAGCGTTTTTAAAAAGAGAATTTACTCATCATAAATACTAGGGCTGTGTATCACCAGCAAAGTCACGATATGATACGCATCACGATACAGAGGCCTGCACTGAATTTCACCTCAGCAGAATTTAGAAAAACAGCTGTTTATTAAACACTGCTTACTATAGTGCCATTTCTAACTACTGGCATAGCAGGCTGTTGACCTCTGCATTATGAAGGGCCTCCATAACTGTACCACAGTACAATATAGGTAATTGCATATGTTTCATGTTTACATTGTGCACTCCCCACCAGGTACAATATTCTGATTGT
>NW_015508376.1:18058-21037 GCF_001515645.1 Sinocyclocheilus grahami | reverse complement strand
AAATAGGTTCAAACATCAATTCAATATCTATTATTTCCTGAATATTATGACATTCAGGAGGGCCGCCCCCTGATGACGTCATACTATGCAAATTAGATGAGAATATTTACACCCCACATAAACTTTCGGTCATGCCCAACATTTTTCTAATTTACATTAGATCTCTATCTTTAAGCCCTTTCAAGCTACAAGCTTTTGAAATCATGATGTCAAAATCCAGCATTTTTCCAAAAAAAAACCTGGCGCCTAAAGGGTTAAGATTAATTTTGTTGTACTGTTTCAGTCAGGGTGTTGTGAGTGGTCAAGTATTCTAAAATTAATATTATTAATTTTACTGACATTTTACATATTACATTTTATATACTCTATTACTCAAATAGCTGTAAACTGTACCATTTCACAGGCTGTGATACTTGCCAAAGAGTGCTTTGCAAAGTAGTGACCTTGCAGGGTGCCCAAACTTTTATAGGCATTTTTCTTTTTTTGTCGTTTTTAAACTGTAAAATTGTATTAGTTTAAATTTAAATCTACAACATAAAAAAGTCTGTAAAAAGTAAAAAAAAATAAAAATAAAATAATGGTTTGTCTGAATAATTTCTGAAATTACTGTTTAACCACATATAATGGTAGCTTTTTTTCTCTCTCTCCATCTTCTTCCTACCTGGTCTTTATGCTAAGTTAGGATAACCAGCTTCATGTTTAAATAGGCAAACTTGTGCCACATAAACCAGACTGACATTTTTTTAATATATTTTTTTTCTGCAAATACTGCAGTGTACTGGATGGAGAAATGGAGAAGTTTATAAACAGATGGCATGGTGGAAGAAGAGAGCAGGCCTTACAACAAAGAAATTCTTTGTATATGCTTCAAATGTTGTTGCATTTACCATTGAGATCACTGAGATCTGACAAACTATGTGTCAATATGTGTCCCCTCTTTATCTCTCTCTTTCATTTATTCTGTTTTAGGATAAAGTTGAGGTCCTGAGAGTTCTTGGAGTTTCGTGTTTTTACACTTTTGTTGATGTCACTTTTTCAATAATACATTTAAATAAATTCTCATATTCCTTGGTGTCATTCTTTCTGGGGGTGAGGGGGGAAGAGCGCGCGTGTGTGTGTGTGTGATATTTGTGGAAACAACATTGTTATAAAAACAAATTGTTTAAGTCTTTTAACTTTTTTTTTGTTTGTTTTTAGTGAACTAATTAATTACATATACCGTTATAGGCTACTAATCCAACTTTATTTAGCAAAAAAAAAATTTGGGTAAATTTTGTTATTATTAATTAAATAAATATAGGTCTGTATTTCATATAGGATACATTTCCATTTGGAATCCAGACTCCGGCCAGTAGCCTACCGGCTAATTATAATCTATGCTGGTTTGCCGGAATTGGGCCGTTATCGGGCCAGATTTTTTTGGCTACCTGGGTACTTTGCAATCCGTGTATCATTCGATCATTCGTTTTTTTATTTAATATTGAAAGTAGAAAAATTTGAAAACGGCTCCTTTTTCTTATTTTCGTTTTTTTCCAAAACACAAAAAACGAGAATTCAACTTAAATTTTCGTTTTTCGTTTTTGGGTGGGAAAATGAATAAACAGCTTGAATATGCCACTTCTACATGTGGGCGGGAATTAAACGCCCCTTTCTGCTGATTGGTCAGCCAAAGATCAAACCGTGCCGTCATCAGTTCTTCTGCAGTATCACGTAGCAGAATAATAGTCCTCCACTGCTGCAGTTGTATGGATTCTTAACGCATTTATTGCAACTACATTTAGTCTTTTTTCATCTTTTTTCCAACGTATCAGATGTTCAACATATTATTAAAAGTTCCTGCTTACCTAGTTTATGATGAAACTAAAAAATATAGGCATGAGCTAACAATCACCTTGGAGAAAATCAACAGCAGTATGAAAAGACAATGCAGAAAAGCTGATCGATTGTGACGGAAGACGAAATTTGAAATTCACTATAGCATCTATAAGACAGCCTTCATGCTTTCAATATGGAACTAGCCACAGCTAGACAGACCTTCTTCTCAAACCTTATAACTTAAACAACACTCGCATACAAACAACATAACAAAAGTTTGGAAGAAATAGTACAGCAAATGGCATCTTTTTTCAAAAGTGTGTTTAACTGTTTATAAGCAGATCTCTAAGAAGTGGTGAACGCCTCACTTCTTTCTGAGACTTTTCCAAACTCCCTGAAAACTCCAGTTGCTAAGCCCCACCTGAAAAAGCGCAATCTTAATAACACCATATGGAGCAACTATAGACCAACATCAAATCTTCCTTTTACAGGCAAGATTATTGAAAAGGTAGTTTTTAATCAGCTGAACAACTAAACTCAAATGGATACCTGGACAATTTTCAATCTGGTTTCCGACCGCATCACAGCACAGAGACAGCGCTCATTAAGATAATAAATGATATTTGCTTAAATTCTGATTCTGGCAAAATATCAGTGCTGGTACTACTAGATCTTAGGGCTGCATCTGACACTGTCTGATACATTTTCACATAATGTACACAACAACAGCTGATCCATTACATGTACATGTAACATACTTCTAGAGAGACTGGAAAACTGGGTTGGGCTTTCTGGGATGGTACTCAAATGGTTCAGGTCATACTTAGAAGGGAGAGGTTATTATGTGAGTATAGGAGAGCATAAGTCTAAGTGGACGTCCATGACATGCAGATACCCACAAGGCTCAATTCTTGCACTGCTCTTGTTTAGGTTGTATATGCTCCCACTAAGTCAAATAATGAGAAAGAACCAAATTGCCTTTCACAGTGTTGCAGATGTTACCCAGGTTTACCTAGACTTATCACCAGATGACTACAGCCCAGTGGTGGACGAAGTACACAAATCAAGTACTTGAGTAAAAGTACTGATACGTATAATAAAATATTACTCCAGTAAAAATGAAAGTACTCCTTTTTCAATTTTACTCGAGTGAAAGTACAAAAG
>NW_015508376.1:6666-18048 GCF_001515645.1 Sinocyclocheilus grahami | reverse complement strand
GTGGACGAAGTACACAAATCAAGTACTTGAGTAAAAGTACCGATACGTATAATAAAATATTACTCCAGTAAAAATGAAAGTACTCCTTTATCAATTTTACTCGAGTGAAAGTACAAAAGTACTCGATTTTTTATGTACTTAAGTAAAAAAGTACTGATAGATAAATTTATTTTTCAATTTTACTGTATATAGGCTACTTAATTTAACTTTATATTAGCACATATTTTTTATAATCCTACTGCTCAAAATACCTGGGATTTTCTCAAAATATCCACTATATGGAGTCAATATATATTTTTGTTGTTGATATGGACTACGTTGACGAGAGTGATGTAGTAATGTTCACTGTGACGCTTACACTACGATGTACCTGAGAGAAAGCAGATTTGACCATCTGATTTTCACCAGTAAGAAAAAAGTGTTTTAAAGCTTGTTGTTTTGCAGAACATCACAGTTATATATGACATGAGAATAAGGCCTGAAGTTAGGAAGAACATGTTAAGGAAAATATAATTAGATTTTCATAATTCTTTTTTTCTTCTCAAACCTTGTTTGTGGTGTAAAAACACCCCTGTCCAAATGCCGCCAGAGGGCATCACTTCCCACTTTGATAATTACTGTAGTTACCATGTTCTGAACATCACATCCTTTCTTTTTTCCCCCAGATGTAATCTATCTAGGTGGTTGAATAAAAATATTTGGACTTTATATCTAAAAATTACCTCAACTTAGCACCAGCAAGCTTGCTAGCTAGACAGTTAGCATCAGCTAACAATATTTACTTATTTTTAGTATGGTTATGATGAATAAACACTCATATCTGTTTACTCCGCTAGTTAATCCAAAAAATATAAAAATGTATACTGTTGATAAACAATATAAAAACAGACGTCACATAGGGCTAAATGCATAGCATTTTAATAAAACTGTTAATGTTAAGGCAGCGGGGAATATGAACGTGCATGAGTTATTTTATTTCATGTGTGTTATTTAAATGGTTTTTTTTTTTTTACCTAAAACATAGAGACACTGATGTTGATGTGTCTGCATTCAAGCATTTCAGTGGGCTTAAATAGATCACCCTTTACAGCAGATTTAGTTCACAAACAACTGACAGTTTTGACCCAAATAGGAGAAATAATTTTCAGTTACAATAATTAATCCTAAAATTCGACATTAGTAACTTACTTTTAGCAGCATCAGTCGCGCGCACACAAGATCTCCCGGTTCTTACTTGTGAATTCAGTTCACTGGAGACTCGCACTATACGGTTCATTTGAATCAGTGAGTTGTCAACTCGACTCGAGATCAGCTGCAATCGGATCATTCTAATTCAAGAAAGAATCGTTTGGTGCAATTTGCGAACCGATTTAAAAGGTTCATTGAAAAGAATCAGTTCGTTCTTGAATCAGACACCGCTTCTGCGTGTCGGAGCACGTGATATATTATAAGGAGTAACGATATGTTTTATGAAATGTAGTGAAGTAAAAAGTACGATCTTTTGCTTTGGAATGTAATGAAGTAAAAGTAAAAGTTACTAAAAATAAAACTACTTCAGTAAAAAACAGATACTTGAAAAATGTACTTAAGTACAGTAACAAAGTAAAACTACTCCATTACTTTCCACCACTGCTACAGCCCCATTGACACCCTCTGCCAATGCATTGATGAAATTAACAGTTGGATGTGCCAAAACCTTCTTCACTGAAACAAGGAGAAAACTGAAGTCATTGCATTTGGAAACAAAGATGAATTTCTCAGGTGAATGCATACCTTGACTCTAGGGGCCAAATAACAAAAAATCAAGTCAAGAATCGTGTTACCAAACTCAGATACTCAAAGATCTTAGTTTCAGTAGTCACGTCAAAGTGGTAACTAAATCGAGTGATTTATATTTATGGTTGCACTGTATTTTATGAATAACCATTTTCTATTCGTAACTGTTTTAATTCATTTTAAATACATTTTTAAATCATTTTAAAAGTTTTTTTTTAATTCCTTGTTTTTCTGTTGTGATTATTTTTTATGTAAAGCGCTCTGAATGACCATTTTGTATGAAATGTGCTATATAAATAAACTTGCCTTGCCAAGCCTAACAGTCCTGGTCACACTCAATTAGATGAAGACATGCAAAGGTAGAGAACACAACAAACATACCCCTTTAGGTCATGAAGCACCCTGTCTAACACAACACACATTCTCCAGAATGGGGTAATGAAGGGTTCATTATTTCATGATGAAGACAGACTGAATATTCAGATAGCAGATGGGACAGTTTGACTTTTTCTTAAGACAATTGTTTGATTCAAGAACACAACCAAATCCTAATGCTATTTTCACGAAATAACACAACAATGGCTGATCCATTAGATGTACATGTCAAGTCTGTTTTTATCATAGGTATAACGTATTATTCTTGAATATAATAGTTTAGTCTAAGTATATATATATATAATTTTTTTTACAAAGATGTTAAATTTAACACGTGTAATTAATACCGCATTCAAACACTACAGACTACTAGGTCAGGGAACTACAAATCCCAGCATAAACCTCAGACTCCAAACATGGCCGCCGGGGGCAATACCCCAGAATACTCATACATGGCAGTGGTCTCAAACGTTGGACTTCTAAATATACGCATACTCAGATACCCTATATAAAAAGACACATCTTCGCACTATTTGTGAAGTATATGGTCCTTCCCTGTTGCGATGTTACAATTTAATGATGTTAGTGAGGCAAAGACCGATTAATTTTCTCGAACCAATTCCTTTAGTCATCATGCAATGATGTCAGTATACATTTCTTTCCTAACAACTCAGTGTCATGTTATATCAATGAAACATTCGAATAAAGTTATCTGTGTGAACGCATATTGCTGATTATTGTCTTTTGTTCATTTTAGTTAAAGGGGTCATATGACGTTGCTAAAAAAGAACATTATGTTGTGCATTTGGTGTAATGCAATGTGTTTATGCAGTTTAAGGTTAAAAAAACATTATTTTCCACATAATGTACATTATTGTTGCTCCTCTATGCCCTGCCTTTCTAATGATTTATACTGTGTTTTTACGTATTGCGTTGCGTATCGTGCCGCGTAAACATAAAATCAAACAAATAAACAAGCGCTACTCTACACTGTTTAAAATTCGCGTTTGAATCATCAGTGGCAAATTCTTTAAATATTAAAAATGTACTGATGTCAGTATACATTTCTTTCCTAACAACTCAGTGTCATGTTATATCAATGAAACATTCGAATAAAGTTATCTGTGTGAACGCATATTGCTGATTATTGTCTTTTGTTCATTTTAGTTAAAGGGGTCATATGACGTTGCTAAAAAAGAACATTATGTTGTGCATTTGGTGTAATGCAATGTGTTTATGCAGTTTAAGGTTAAAAAAACATTATTTTCCACATAATGTACATTATTGTTGCTCCTCTATGCCCCGCCTTTCTAATGATTTATACTGTGTTTTTACGTATTGCGTTGCGTATCGTGCCGCGTAAACATAAAACCAAACAAATAAACAAGCGCTACTCTACACTGTTTAAAATTCGCGTTTGAATCATCAGTGGCAAATTCTTTGAATATTAAAAATGTACTTACAGGCTGTGAGTCAGAAGCGCCAGACTGTCCTTGCAAAGTTGGAACTGCCCCACTTTATAGAACAGCTTTTGAGCACAGACCCATTGTAGGCTATGCAGAATTGCAGGTTCGGGAAACAGTCCTCCATAAAATGCATAACACAGTGTCACACACTGCCGGCTAGAGTGAGTGGCGGCCGGCGGGCTAGAGTGAGGAACGGCCGGCGGTCTTGAGAACGGCGCGGCCGGCGGATTCGACGAAGGAGCAGCAACTACATGTGATGACTGGACTCCGCTTCATCCACAGTGAAAGCCGATTCGGCGGTCCACTGCGTGAAGTTGATGTATTTCCTCAGCGACCAGCACAGATCAGCTCTAGCCATGACGAAGCTGATATCTTCCTCTTTTGGAAGGCCAATCAAAGTAGTTTCGTAGTGTTTTAGACGTCCGTCTTTTAGTTTTGTTATAGGAAACAGGTACGACTGTAACTGAGCGTTGTCATGTCTGGCTTTAAGAAAACATGAGGCCAGCAGTTTTTAACATCTCTTAATTCTCTTAATTTTTCACGATTGTAAATGTTTAGCTTCAGTCAGTTACAAAAGTGTCAGGCGTGAAAATTAGATTTATGATTGAGCTACAGGTTTCCGGTAGTTGGGCGAACACTTGACAGAGTGTTACTCAAACAGTCCTCAGCTTTAATTTTTAATAAAATATTCCATTGAATGTCACTAAGACAAATTCTGTAACAGTGTTCATAAATGAATATAAACCGCAAAGTTTTTTCATAGGGATACACTGAAATTTTATGTTTCGCCACTCTTGTAGTATTTTCCCATATAATTGTAATTGATAGGCCATGTAGTTTGTTTCCTAGTTTTCGCGGTCATGTTAGAGATGTTAGAAGACATTATTTCTGTGAATTTGATTGATTTAATAAAATATCGCTTTAATAACCCATCCTCTTCATTCGAGACATTTACGTTATACTGTCCTAGTTTATATCAGATACTAGATTGTTTCTTAATAATTCCCTTCAGTCTACACTCTATTCCGTCTGTTTATTTTCTTTTTATTAAATTACGTGTACTACGTGTACTGCGTTAGACTATCCAGGACTTGTTGCTTCTAAGTTCTATCATACTCATTTGTCAGTCGCTTAGGATAAAGGTGTATGCAAAATCATTAAAATCCAAAAATTGAACTCGGAGAAAATGATAACGAGCCGGGTGATTCAAACTTTTATTTACCTTTTAATATGTGAAGAAAATTATCAAATTGCAGTTACAAACAATAGTGATGACATTACAGGCTATCTAGCCAGAAAAGAAAATCTCTCAGTTGATGATAGGTTGGTGTTTAGCCATCCAAGGGCGTCCCAGGACAACGTCAACGGCAGATTCTTCCAGCACCAGCAATGATAGGGTCTCCTCATGCAGACAGCCAATGCGAAGGGTTAATTCCAGAGTTCTCCACTGTACCAGTCCAGTGGTATGAAGTGATAATTTCCAGAATCGAAGAGGATTTTTACTGGGAAAGATCAATGGGCATAGATTAATACAGCATCATGATATCGAGGGTTATTAACTATTTAATTTGTTATTAACAATTTAATTAGTTTTAAGTTGATTTGGATAGTACTCACCGCTGGACATGGAGGACAGACTTGGCAGGTTTGGATGAGATGATCATTTCCTCCACAATACAAGCATAGCTTCTGTTGTATGCGACGTTGACATTCAGTGGTGGATAGATGGTACTGATCCGTTTGCATGGCTTCTGGTGCTGGAGAATCATTGGAGGGTGAGATGTCAGAAGCATTTTCCTTGACGGAGACCGCAAATAAATGTTGCGAGACGTGTTGGGCTTTAAGCATGAAACTCTCCAGTCCCATGGAGTCCTCATAAATTGCCATCTGCTGATGAAGTTTGGGGTTTAATCCAAGTCGGTAAACTGAGAGGAGTGCAATCTCGTTCCAGCCGCTGGATGCCGCTAGCATGCGTAAATGAATGGTGTATTCATGGACAGTCCGTTCAGCTTGTCGCAGTCTGAAAAGTTCTTCATGCACAGAGCGAGAAGAGGCACCAGTACCAAACACGTCTTTAAAATGGGTTACGAAAGAGTTAAGGGATCGAATTTCCGGACTTTGAGCTCCATAGAGATTCGGCCCATTGATGAGCTCTTCCTGACAGCAGAGAGATGACGAAGGATATCTTTGCGCGGTCTCCGGAGAACTGATGGGGAAGTATCTTGAAATACAATTGACATTGCAATATGAATCCGTTACATTCTGACACCTCACCCGAATATACTGCTGGTTTGGCCATGGGACAGGCGGAGGCAGGTGAAGTGACTGATGGTTGGAGTGCCGTGCAAAGCGTTGTGATGAGTTCGGTGACTGGAACCGGTTCAGAAGGTCTCTTGGTTTCCATAATGTTTATCTTTCGGGCTGGTCTTCTGTCACAGTGTGCCAAAGACGAGGACTAGGAGAGATGCAGGTAAGGTAAACTTCACTTTTATTAAGTAAACACAAACTCATATCAACAGAGATATTTCCGTGGAAGCAACTGAGGTGAATGTGGCAGAGAGTGCATGAGAACAGTCTTATCTGAGACACCCGGTTTCCAGTCCACCGTCCTTTGAGCACACAAAGATCTTGGTGATGGGCAGAGCACAAGTAAGTTACAGTCTTTTAGCAGAGTCAAAGAGAAGGACATTGAAGGAGTAACCTTGGGACCAGCCGATGAGCCAGAGTGTGCTCTTATAGTGCGTGATAATGAGGTGCAGGTGCTCAGTACTCTGGTGATTGAGGGCGTGGCTGTGTGATTGATTCTGTGGCTGTAGATGGTGTCTCCGTGATACCGGCGAAGCCTCGCATATGCCACCAAAGAGATTTCTGTCCAAAGGTTGATTAAAGATTACGACGTCTAGTATCTTATATCTGATATAAACTAGGATATGAAGAATGAAGAGGACGGGTTAAAGCGATATTTTATTAAATCAAGCAAATTCACAGAAATATTGTCCTCTAACATCTCTAACATGACAGCGAAAACTAGGAAACAAACTACATGGCCTGTCAATTACAGTTAGATGGGAAAATACTACAAGAGTGGCGAAACATAAAATTTCAAAGTGTAACCCTATGAAAAAACTTTGCGGTTTATATTCATTTATGAACGCAATTATAGAATTTGTCTTAGTGACATTTAATAGAATATTTTATTAAAAGATAACGTTGAGGACTGCTTGAATAACACTCTGTCAAGTGTTCGCCCAACTACCGGAGACCTGTAGCTCAATCATAAATACGTTTCACGCCTGACACTTTTGTAACTGACTAAAGCTAAACATTTACAATCGTGAAAAATTAAGATAATTAAGAGATGTTAAAAACTGCTGGCCTCATGTTTTCTTAAAGCAAGACATGACAACGCTCAGTTACAGTCATACCTGTTTCCTGAAACAAAACTAAAAGGCGGACACCTAAAACATTACAACTGAATAAAACTGACTGAATCATCGCTTTCGCTTAAAACAACTGATTTATTAAAGTCGTGTTTAGAGACGCTGTTGTGGAAATTCTAATTTAATAAAATTTGTGGAGACTGAGAATGAAAAAGCAAACAGAGTTTTGTCTTTGTCTTGCTTTAATTCTCTGCAGAGAATGGTCTGGTTTACACACAGCTTTGAGTCTGTGTGCAAAGAGATAACACATAGACTCACAGCCCACTTTTTATAATATACAAAAAGATACATTGAAGGACAGATAAGACTCTAAGCCAATCATATTACTCAGTGCACATCACCCCATAACACATGCACATCGCTCCACATTACATGGTAGATGTCTGGTTACTCTCAAAACTGCCCGTCCCTGGTACACAGTTTTCCCTTAAATGTTGTTTTTCAGTTTAAAGCAGTTACGTGCACAAGTTACATAAAATAACTCAATGTCCCTATGGACTATATACTACCTTGATCATTGTATGTTTAAAAAGATACATTCAACAGTTATATGCCGTGTAATATGTATTTAAATGAGATTAATGCAATCAATGCAAAATTAACAAAATTAAACAAATTACACTTATAGTTTACATCGATTGTGCAAATTCACTAGGATTCAAAACACCATCACTCTCATAAGGATGAAAAGCAGCATTTTGCATTGTTTTTCATGGAACATAGTCATTCCTAACATATAAGCAAGCTATAATGAAAACAATAACTCTTATATTTGAAAAATCTTAGTGTGATATTCAAACAGAAGAAACTTCCTTATCTTTCATTAAGATAGCATCATCTCATAACACGGACAATGACCTGCTTTAGACCTTCTTTATTCTACTGCATGTAATGCTTACTTACTACTCTTCTTCTGTAGAGCTGCTGCAGGTTTCAGATTTTAGCATCTATTTGGCTTCACCATTTTCACCAGAAGAACTCACATTACTCTTACTTCCATACAAGGCATTGTACATTACCATCTGATAAGCTACTGAAGATTTCATGGTTGAATTTACAGCTCTTCTAATCATTCCCACTACACAAGGCCACATACACAGCAAAAATAAAATCATGGCCAGTGCTGAGATGGCAATTAACGCAATGTATTCTGTTTTTTGCCATAAACCCTTAAACAAATTTCATCCCCACACATCATCAGCATTAACTTCCCTAGCCGTCAACCTGTTAATTGCATTAGTCATGTTTTGAATACAATTCCCACAAGTACACCCCCCCCAGAAGTTGCGGTGAGTTGGTCCAGGACAAGTTGGTTTTGCAGCGCAGTCAGCCTCAACCCTCGTAGTTCCTTCTTGACAGCCTTCCATCATCACCTTAGTAGTGTTCATGAAACTTATCAGTTCGTATCTTGTGATTTCGACTTCAATTTGAAGAAGGCTGACCCCAAGCACCGGAATTACAGCATGGAAGAACTTCTCCGCTCCGTTCCACAGCCTGTGTTCCCTCAGAACATAATTGTCTCTTCCCCAACTTGATTGTTCTGCTCGGTCTTTCAGTGAGGACACTTTCTTTTCAATCTCTCTCTTGGCTCTTGTCAGATGATTTCTGGTGTTGTTGTGAAGTTGTTCAGGTACCTTGACTACTAGCGCTCCTCCATACAGCTCCACCATGGCACACGTACCCATCCAATTCCTGGGTAGTGAAGCATATACGACATGTCCACACAGCCAATACCAGTCTTCCAGCACGCTGGTACCTTCGTTGTCAGGCACATGGGCAGCTATTGTGCTAGGCCTATGTGGTAAAAGTGATGTTAAGCAGACAGCTCATGCACATGCTTCTTGTTGTGTCACTTGTCGAGTTGGTCGTGTAGATTTCACTGCAGTGGTCAGATGGTATGTTTCCTAACAGCTCAAGTCCCTCGCTGTCATCTGTTGGCCCGTACTGACCTCAGATCACTCCGACACAGTGATGTTGCTGCGTGGTTCAGCTCCTATACACCACTGTATGTTTGTTCACCTCAGTCAGCCAGACGTCCCCCTTGGCACGGGGCAGCTGATCACTTTACTGATCTGTCGCCCTCTGGTGGCGCTGGAACCTTCCTGCAGTGACTTGCGTGTACACACGTAGCTCTCTCTGCCACTTTCAACGCACTGTGTTATCAGCAGGACCTGAAACAGATCGTTCCACCTCTTAGATTTCCAATGCTTCCTCCTCAATTCCTTGATTACCACGAAATCAGCAGGCCTGATGTCATGCAAGACTCCTTCAGCTGGCTTGGGCAGAGCGTCCTTGACCTGCTGAGATAGCTTTCTTCTATATATATATATTTATCATATCTGTGACTCAATTCGTTGAGTTTCGGTTCATCATTGTGAAGCGCTCCTGTTCAAGGCAAGGCAGCAAGCGCATCCTCTGTTTTCCTATTTCTTTTATAAAAGCACAACATTTTGTTGATATTGTGAATGCACACAAATAAAAGTAGACCCTTTACCCATTTCTGAATGTATTACTCTTACCTTTATGAGCAAAAATTACAGCGTATTTTAAGTAGTTTCCACCATCAAGAAAAAAAATGCAAATGAGTGATCGCGCTGGCGCCTCCATGTCCTGCAAAGTACGCTTCAGCTTCCACTCTTCACACAAACGATTAATAGCGCACATTTATATCATTTAAACATTTAAACTAACATTGTGATATGCCTGAACTGTTTTATATCTATAGATTTTATTTTAGGCAAGTCGTGATGCTTTGAGAAGGCTAAATTGATCAAACATAGGCTATGATCAACTCACTGTTGCTGTGTCCCAATTCAAAGACCGCATCCTTCGGAGGACGGGTCCTTCGAAGGATGCAGCCGACACGGCCTTCGAAGGACGCTCTGAGTCTAGCCTTTGCAGAATTTCCTGATTGCGCCAGCAGGTGTTCCCGATTAATGCTCCTGTCGAGTGGCAATGGTGCCAGAAGAGAGCTGCCATCCTGAGATTTGTTAATGAAACTGAAAATAACTATGGAGCCTGAATTGTTAGTTTTTGACTGTATTTATTATACCTTATACTTAGGGATCCCAAGTTCAGAAAAGTAGGCCTATATATATAAAAGTGTTTTAGAAGCTATTAGTTATTTAAATGTAAAAAAAAAATGTTTTCTCTATTTTGCAATCGTAAAAGACGGCTTCCCTTATTGATCACGTCTCAGGTAGATTGCATGTTTTCTTGCGCGGCTGGATGTTGGACTCATGAAAAATAATCACGTTGTTTGTATTTGCCAAAACTGATTTACTGAAGTCAAAACAGACTGAATTAGCATTTTTGCAAGCGCCGCTTGCGGTGAAGCGGGAGCGACCAGCCGGCAGAGGATGTTAGGACAGTGGAAATATGCACTCAAACACTCTGGAGACCATCCCAGATGATATCCCACTGGCAGAGCCCGTACCAGGCTTTCTATTGTGGCAGCCCATCCAGATCCAGCAGCACCACCTCATCTGAATGAAAGTGTACATAATATTTTTTCTCTCAATCTTATGTATTGTTCATTTAATTTTTTGTTGTTTTTTCTGTTGAATTGAAGCAAATTTCAATTTGTCATTTAGAAATTATGAGTTGCTTTGCACAAATAAACAATGTTTATAATTATTTATTGTTTTTTATTTACAAGTTTCAACTTATAATACAAAAATAAAACAAACAATGCACAGAAATTACTTCATTTACAAATAACTAAGTAATGTACAGAACAACTTTCATTTCTTTTTTAAGTTTCCCAGCAGCCCCATTTTCTCCAGAACTGTCCTAAAACAATACCAAAGGTAAGACTTATGAAAATTATTAAGACAGGACTGCAAAATATGACACAGCAGGACATGCATACAAAATACTCCAGAAATCATATTTCTGGATCATCAAGTTTGCTTAGAAAGTAAAATAATAACAACAATAATACTAATAATAATAAAATAAAAATACAAGTAAAAAAATACAAGCTATTTCAGTACATTCAAAGACAATACTTACACTTATAGAACTAAGTGTATTTGTTGGCCGCCACAGAACCGTCACCCACTTTGTTTGAATAAAAACCCTGTCTTCACTGGCGCGCTATGAATTCTGGGATAGGGCAGGCTGCCAATGATCCATCGGATGTATTTTTTATTTTTTATTTTTTTATTGAATCACTCAAATTCAACACTTTACAGTAGCCAGGGGGTGAACACAAAGAAAAAGAGATTAGAAATTACAGTGAAATAAAGAGAAAATAAAAAATACATTACAAAAAAAAAAAAAAAAGTTTAAATACATTAATAAACTTAACAGCTTTCTTGTTT
>NW_015508376.1:2374-6047 GCF_001515645.1 Sinocyclocheilus grahami | reverse complement strand
GTTTACATACATTAATACACTTAACAGCTTTCTTGTTTATCAAATTGAAAATTGATTTTAGGTATTGTTTAACTTCTGATTTCAAAATGAGAAACAATGGTTTATAATTGCCGTACTTGCATTTATGTATACTAAACTTTGCCAGCAAAAGTAATATATTAATCAAATAATATTCCTTATGGAATGACAAGTCGTAAGTGAAAAAATCAAATAAAACATTTTCATTTAAAAGAATGAAGAAACAATCTAGTATCTTATATCTGATATAAACTAGGATAGAATGAAGAGGACGGGTTAAAGCGATATTTTATTAAATCAAGCAAATTCACAGAAATATTGTCCTCTAACATGACAGCGAAAACTAGGAAACAAACTACATGGCCTATCAATTACAATTAGATGGGAAAATACTACAAGAGTGGCGAAACATACAATTTCAAAGTGTAACCCTATGAAAAAACTATGCGGTTTATATTCATTTATGAACACGGTTACAGAATTTGTCTTAGTGACATTTAATGGAATATTTTATTAAAAGATAACACTGAGGACTGTTTGAGTAACACTCTGTCAAGTGTTCGCCCAACTACCGGAAACCTGTAGCTCAATCATAAATATAAGTTTCACGCCTGACACTTTTGTAACTGACTAAAGCTAAACATTTACAATCATGAAAAATTAAGAGAATTAAGAGATGTTAAAAACTGCTGGCCTCATGTTTTCTTAAAGCCAGACATGACAACACTCAGTTACAGTCGTACCTGTTTCCTGGAACAAAACTAAAAGGCTGACGCCTAAAACACTACGACTGAATAAAACGGACAGAATCATCGCTTTCACATTAAAACAACTGATTTATTAAAGTCGTGTTTAGAGACGTGTACAAAGAAAATAGTTTTTCCTCACCATCTTCAACTTTAAGTGTTTTAAATGTACAGAGAAATAGTAAGATTGAGGCCTTGTGTCTCGCGGCAGCTTCGTAGACAGACCAGAAATGAACTCAATTAATAACGTGTTAACAAACAATGGTTCTTTGTGTGATTTCATAATAAAAGCATCTAAATTGTAAACAAACTATTATCTTTTATATTAAAACTTTTTAAAAAATTGTTTAGTGACACACTGTTGTGTAAGACACGAACCAAAACATTGCATTAATGGGATCGATCCTTTTACACATATTTTGTGTACTATCAGTTTTAAGAGTGTATGGTTTATCATCCATGCAGATTATATTTTAAACAGAGAAATAGTAAGATTGAGGCCTTGTGTCTCGCAGCAGATTCGTAGACAGACCAGAAATGAACACATATTATTATTTCAATTAATAACGTGTTAACAAACAATGGTTCTTTGTGTGATTTCATAATAAAAGCATCTAAATTGTAAACAAACTATTATCTTTTATATTAAAACTTTTTAAAAAATTGTTTAGTGACACACTGTTGTGTAAGACACGAACCAAAACATTGCATTAATGGGATCGATCCTTTTACACATATTTTGTGTACTATCAGTTTTAAGAGTGTATGGTTTATCATCCATGCAGATTATATTTTAAAGTTGTTAAGCTAAATCAATGAGTTTATTAGGATGCTTTATTCTTTCTATAGACTTATACTTTAGACATGTAGAACATATCCGCGTTTTTTATGTGTAGGCTAGTCAAAATTGGTCAGTCGTGACTCGTATCCAACATGAAGGATCAATGCATAAAAATGGGACCATAAACATCATTAAAGGTATCATATGATGCGATTTAAATTTTTCCTTTCTCTTTGGAGTGTTACAAGCTCTTGGTGTATAAAGAAGATCTGTAAAGTTGCAACCATTAAAGTCTCAAATCCAAAGAGATATTCTTTATAAAAGTTAAGACTTGTCCACGCCCGCCTAAAACGCCTCTTTTAAACACGCCCCACATTTCTACGTCACTGTGTGGGAAGATTTGCATAACACCGCCCAAATGTTCACGCAAAGAAAGAAGGCGTAACTTTTATTCTCGCTGTAGTATTGTTGATGCCACCGCCGCCATGTTGTGCAGATGCTGTGTGTTTCGTTGTGAAAGCGAAACTACTTTGTTTGGCCTTCCAAAAGAGGACGATATCCGCTTCGACATGCCTAGAGCTGATCCGTGCTGGTCGCTGAGGAAATACATAAACTTCGCGCTGTGGATCGCCGGATCGGCTTTCACCGTGGACAAAGCAGAGTCCAGCCTGGGGTCGTCACATGTAATTGCCGCAAGCCCGCCGGTCACTCCTTCGTCGAATCCGCCGGCCGCGCCGTTCTCAAGACCGCCAGCCGTTCCTCATTCTAGCCCGCCGGCTGCCGCTCACTCTAGCCCGCAGTGTGTGACGCTGTGTGACGCAATTTATGGAGGACTGTTTCCTGAACCTGCAGTTCTGCATAGCCTACAATGGGTCTGTGCTCAAAGGCTGTTCTATAAAGTGGGGAAGTTCCAACTTTGCAAGGACAGTCTGGCGCTTTTGACTCACAGCCTGCAAGTACTTTTTTACATTTAAATAATATACTGATGATTCAAACGCGAGTTTTAAACAGTGTAGAGTAGCGCTTCTTTGTTTGTCGTTTTTCCGATCACAAATGCAGACATGGTTTTATGTTTACGGGGCGCGATACGTAAGGCAACGCGTAAAAACACAGTATAAGTCATTATAATCAGTAATTATTTCCCCACTGGATGCAACAAATGCCTCGTTTGTAATGGGTTTTACTGGTTTTGTCTCGTCGTGCTGGGAGATGGCATCACAGTATGTTAAGGGGCGTAACATTTCCGTCACACACTTGGGGTATTCAGCCAATCACAATGCACTGGATAGCTGGCCAATCAGCGTACACCTCGCTTTTCAGAACGATGAGCTTTGTAAAAATCGACGCGTTTCAGAAAGGTGGGGCATAGAGGAGAAACAATAATGTACATTATGTGGAAAATAATTTTAGTTTTTTTAACCTTAAACCGCATAAACACATTGCACTACACAATACACAACATAATGTTCTTTTTTAACAACGTCATATGACCCCTTTAACTAAAATGAACAAAAGACAATAATCAGCAATATGTGTTCACACAGATAACTTTATTTGAATGTTTCATTGATATAACATGACACTGAGTTGTTAGGAAAGAAATGTATACTGACATAATTGCATGATGACTAAAGGAACCAACGAATCGGTTCTTTGAAGCGGTTCATTGGCTCAAACTCCCCGAAAGAATTTGTTCTCGAAAATTAATCGGTCTTTGCCTCACTAACATCACTAAATTGTAACATTGCAACAGGGAAGGGCCATACACTTCACAAATAGTGCGGAGATGTAAGTCTTTTATATAGGGTATCTGAGCATGCATATATTTAGAAGTCCAACGTTTTAGACTGCTGCCATGTATGAGTATTCTGGGGCATTGCCGCCGGCGGCCATGTTTGAAGTCTGAGGTTTATGCTGGGATTTGTAGTTCCCTGACCTAGAAGTCTGTAGTGTTTGAATGCGGTATTAGTTACAAGCAGAGGTGGGGGCCTCGAGTCACATGACTTGACTCGAGTCTGACTCGAGTCGCAAATTTAAGGACTTGTGACTTGCTTGACTAAATAAAGAAAATGACTTGACTTGACTTGGACTTGAGATCCAGTGACTTGAGACTTGACTTGATTTGACC
>NW_015508376.1:0-1103 GCF_001515645.1 Sinocyclocheilus grahami | reverse complement strand
TTTTCAATTATGCATAAAAGTTTTTAAATGACAAAAAAAAAAAAAAAAAAAAAAAGGAGGTTCTCTTTTAAATTTTTTTAAAAAAAAAAAAAAAAAAAAAAAAAAATTTTATATATATATATATATTTTGACTAAACAATTATATTCAAGAATAATACGATATACCTATGATAAAAACAGACTTGACTTACGTTGTAATGGATCAGCCGTTGTTGTGTTATTTCGTGAAATAGCATTGGGATTTGGATGTGTGTTCTTGAATCAAACAATTGTCGTAACTAAACAATTATATTCAAGAATAATACGATATACCTATGATAAAAACAGACTTGACTTACGTTGTAATGGATCAGCCGTTGTTGTGTTATTTCGTGAAATAGCATTGGGATTTGGATGTGTGTTCTTGAATCAAACAATTGTCGTAAGAAAAAGTCATACTGTTGCTATCTGAATCTGCTATCTGAATATTCAGTCTGTCTTCATCATGAAATAATCAACCTGTCATTACCCCATTCTGGAGAATGCGTGTTGTGTTAGACAGGGTGCTTCATGACCTAAAGGGGTATGTTTGTTGTGTTCTCTACCTCTGCATGTCTTCGTCTAACTGAGTGTGATCAGGACTGGTAGAATAACATAGGTTTCATCAGAATAACATAAGTTTCATAGACAATTGGACGAGTTTTTGGGGCAGACCTGACCTGTTGAAAAGAGATGGTCTTCATCCCTCCTGGGGTGGTGCCGCTCTTCTGTCTAGAAATATGGCACATAGTCTTAGAGTTTGTACTTGACTAACTGCGGCCCAGGTCAGGAAGCAGACAGACTGGCTAAACCGACCGTCTGCTAGCCGCTTCATGTCACAGAAATCAGTTAATTCTCAGCACATAGAAACTCTTTCACCTAGATATCACACTATAGAGACTGTGTCTGTTCCCCGAACTAGAAAATACAAAAAACATAGCAATTTAATTTATGTTCAACAAATAAAAAACAGATGTAATACGGATAAACAAATGCTGAACAAACAAAAGCTTGGCTTATTGAATATCAGGTCCCTTTGTACGAAAGCACTTTTTGTAAATGATATGATCGCTGATCATAACCTA
>NW_015508375.1:23253-23720 GCF_001515645.1 Sinocyclocheilus grahami | reverse complement strand
ATGACTGTCTCTCTTTAGCTGTTCCAGATTCAGGTGTGTCTCCAGCTGCTGTAGCAGGGATTGTTGTTGGTGTTCTGCTGGTGGCTGCTGCAGCTGCTGGTGTGATGTACTACCGTCGGCCCAGGACCTCTAATCTACCAAACAAAACGTGTAAGTATTACAGTTGATACAGCAAGAGAAAAAAACATTGAGCTTTATTGTGGTCCAGTAGAGTTTAAATATATAGGATGACTTTTCAGTCAACATTTCTACTTTAACCACAAGTTCTGCTTGTAATTGTTGCAATAATTAATGAAGTTTGTGATTGTCCAGTATTGAGCTGAATTACATTAATATACTAATTACTGAATTTCTGTCTGTTTAAAATGCTGAATTTAAGATGTTTTTGATTATGTCTGTTTGTGTTTATGTAGTTTTGTTCGTCTTCTATTGAAGGTTGAGATATTTAGCAGAAACTAGCCTAAAAT
>NW_015508375.1:11967-23243 GCF_001515645.1 Sinocyclocheilus grahami | reverse complement strand
GCAGAAACTAGCCTAAAATCATAGTCCTGCTGTCCTTTGGTCTTTGATTTTGAGTTTTATCAGGGCTGCCTGAGTCTTTAATAGCACCTCAGACATGTGTTTGTGTTTGTATCATTGTGTGTGGCTTTGTTCACTTTTTTCATTTAAATGTCATATACTATAATTACAGAAACTCTAAACTGAAACCCAAGAAAATTATATGGAGAGAGTGTTTGTACTTTTGCTGTAAATGACACTCATGTTTATAATTCAGCAAATATATCTGAACATGTCTGGTCAGTTAGTGTTATATATCTATTCCTTTAAAGGGATAGTTTATTCTAAAATATCAATTCTGTCATCATTTACCCACCTTCATGTCATTGCAAATGCGTATGGCTATTTCTTCTGTCAAATACAAAATAAGATGTTTGGATAAACATTATGGAGCTCTTTTCAGTAGTTTTTAGTGATCATGTCTGTTAAACAATTTTAAGTATTATTAAGTGTCATCTGTCATAAAAGTATCATGTGACCCGTTTACTATATTCAGAGTCTTTTCAGGTCATGTGATGGTTTGTGTGTGAACAGACAGAAATATGAGTAATTATTCACTGATCATCTTCCTGCTCACTAAAGCTCTGAAATGCAGCACAAAAGCTATTTGAGCTACAAACATGACAGAGGGAATTAGTTCACTGAATGTTTCATAGGTGAACTTGCACATGTGTTTGAGTATGGAAGATAATATTTGAGAATTACAGCAAAGATTTTCAGCAGACAAACACTTAAACTGCACATAAAGCTGTTGTCTGAGTTCAGAAGACTTACAGCACATGAACTCATTTTCTGGTGTCTTTAATGTTATTTGTGGAGGCAACTTTGTGAAGGCCATTATAAGCTGTCATTACATGGAAAAGAGCTGCATGAAGATTCTTCAAAATCTGCTCATTCATTAGACGAATGAGGGCGAGTGATTTATTAGAAGCACATATGAAGAATCACACAGTATCCTCTCAGTCCTTAAATGATACTGACATGTTCGTTTGCGAACCCAATAATAATCTCCTCATTTCTGTTTCTATGTGATGCTGTCAGTGCGGGTGACTGTGGGAGGTCATGTCACTCTAAACCCTGATACTGAAATACAGACAGGTGATGAGATACAGTGGCTGTTTGGAGATAAAAACACTCTCATAGCTGAAATCAAAGGAGAGACCAGAGAGATGACTACATATAGGGGTCCTGATATGATATTCATGAACAAACTGAAGCTGGACAAGACGACTGGATCACTGACCATCAAGGTTATCGCAATTAAACACAATGGACTCTACACTCTGAAGATCAGAAGAGGCAGAAAAACCTTATACAAAAGATTCTCTGTTTCTGTCAGAGGTGAGTCACTCCAGTCAGTGTATAATGATCACATTGTTCCACATTCATTTTTTCTGAAGTGAATTCAGCACAAACTGCTTATTCTTTAGACTCTTTTGCGAGTTTCTCAGATCATTTCGGTCTTCAGTGTGCTTCTGTCTTTGGTTGTCATAAACTTTGTTTAAAAAAATCACTCCATTGGCCTATATTGTCATATAACCATCTATTGTGACAAAGGGACAAAGCCCCCCCAAAATAATATTACAGCATACACTTTTCTACACAGTGTTTAGTGAATAGACAGAACTCAAGACCTGTGCTAGATTTCTGGTGCATTTCATGTGCACAAAACCATTTCATCTCTAACACTAGAGGACAATGTCAGTGAGAGCTGTATTTAATTGTTTTTATACAGAATTTCATTTTTCATTTTCATTTTCACACAGCAGTGTAAAGATCATCACTAATAAAACAGCATCTGCATGATCTGTGTGTCTAAATTTCAAACTCTGATGTTCACATGCACATACTTTATTTAATGACATTGTGTATTTCTATGTTTCTATGCACTGTTCTCACACACGAAGAGAGGAAGATAAATGTGACTGAGGGAGATTCTGTCACTCTAAAGCCTGCTACTGAAATACAGACAGGTGATGAGCTACAGTGGCAGCATGAAGATGAAGCTCTGTGGGCTTATACGATAGCTGAAATCAAAGGAGAGACCGGAGAGAATATAGTGTATGATTCTGATTGGACATTCAGAGACGAGGAGCCTGGCTCTCTGACCATCTCAAACATCACAAATAAGCACGCTGGACTCTACACTCTGAAGATCAGAAGAGGCACAGAAACCTTCTACAACAGATTCTTTGTTTCTGTCAACGGTGAGTCACTCCAGTCAGTGTAATAATGATCACATTCTTCCTCATTCATTCATTTTTTCTGAAGTGAATTCAGCTCACACTGCTTTATGTTTAGGGGCCATTTACACTACAACGTTTTCAGCCAAAAACTGGAAACTTTTTATGTGTTTTGACTGTCTGTTTACACGACAACGGCGTTTTGGGGACTGGAAACGCATATTTTTGAAAACGGGTTTCAAAGTGCAAGTTTTTGAAAACGCCACCGTTATCGTTTCCGTGTAAACACCCAATACGGAAATCTTTGAAAACTGTGACGTCATGCACATGCGTAGTATGTGTTCAGTATGTAGACATGCGCAATACGTGCCGATTTTAACACTAGAGGATAATGTCAGTGAGAGATGTATTTAATTTTTTTTTATTTTTGTTTTTATACAGAATTTCATTTTCAGCACACTTTTCACACAGCAGTGTAAAGATCATCACTGATAAAACAGCATCTGCATGATCTGTGTGTAGAAATTTCAAACTCTGATGTTCACATGCACACATACTTGATCTAATGGCATCTGTGTATTTCTGTCTTTCTATGCACTGTTCTCACACATGAAGAGAGGAAGATAGAAGTGATGGAGGGAGAATCTTTCACTCTAAAGCCTGCTACTGAAATACAGACCGGTGATGAGATACAGTGGCTGTTTAGAGATGAAGATCTGGGGACTTATATGATAGCTGAAATCAAAGGAGAGACCAGAGAGATCTTTACATATGATGATCCTGATGAGATATTCAGAGACAGACTGAAGCTGGACAAGGAGACAGGCTCACTGACCATCACAAATGCACACGCTGGACTCTACATTCTGAAGATCAGAAGAGGCAGTAAAACTTTAGACAACAGATTCTATGTTTCTGTCAGAGGTGAGTCACTCCAGTCAGTGTAATAATGATCACATTCTTCCTCATTCATTCATTTTTTCTGAAGTGAATTCAGCACAAACTGCTTAATGTTTCGACTCCCTTCACAGTTTCTTCAGATCATTTCAGTCTTCAGTGTGTTTCTGTCTTTGGTTATTATAAACTTTGTTTTAAAAATCACTCAAATGGCCTATGTTGTCATATAACCATCTACTGTGACAAAGGGACAAAAGCCCCCCAAAATGAAATTACAGCATAAAAGTTTATGCAAAGTGTTATTGAAGAGACATAACTCAAGACTTGTGCTAGTTTTCTGGTGCATTTCCTGTGCACAAAACCAGATCATCTCTAACACTAGAGGATGATGCCAGTGAGAGATGTATTTTTTTTATATAGAATATATATATATATATATATATGTAGTTTTTTTTTTTTTTTTTTTTTAAAGAATTTCATTTGCAACACACTTTTTACACAACAATGTAAAAATTATCACTGATAAAACAGCATCTGCATGATCAGTGTGTCAAATTTCATACTCTGATGTTCACATGCACACATACTTGATCTAATGGCATCTGTGTATTTCTATCCTTCTATGCACTGTTCTCACACATGAAGCGAGGAAGATAGAAGTGATGAAGGGAGAATCTGTCACTCTAAAGCCTAATAATGAAATAATGACAGAAGATGAGATACAGTGGCTGTTTGGAGATGAAGAGCAGCAGACTCTCATAGCTGAATTAACTGGACAGAATGGAGAGATCTGTACATATGATGTTGCTGATGAGATATTCAAAAACAGACTGGAGCTGGACAAGACGACTGGATCTCTGACCATCAAGAACTCCATGACTGAACACTCTGGACTCTATAAACTAGAGATCACATCCAGCAGTGGGGTTTCAGACCAGACATTCATTGTCACTGTCAAAGGTGAGTAGCTCACGTCAGTATAATAATGATCACAGATCTTCACTAGCAGTTATTCCTCATAATTCTGTTCTTCTGCAGGTAATTCAGCTCAAACTGCTTAATGTTCAGACCCCATTCAGAGTTTGTTCTGCAGATCATTTAGTTATTTAGAAATCTATGATTACAGTTTTAAAATCTCCCATTGAACTACACTGTGAAATAAACTCTGTTCTATTGCTGCCCCAACAAGTATTTCCTTAAGCTTATGTTTCAGCACTCTGTATGAAGTTCACTTGGATTTATAGTTTTCTTTGAGTCATCAAATCTGAAGCAGAGACAGTAATATAAAGTTTCTATTTAATAAAACAGCAAACTGTCTTCATTTCAAACTGATAAAATGGCATCTGAATGCTCATGACGTATAGGCAGCTGCCTATAGGGCCTGCAATGCACTGAGGGGCGGCATGAGGCACTGCCTGCAGCTTTCAGACATCTCTTCCTTCTCTTCTTTATAGTTTATTCATGCCATTATTTTAATGTGGAGAGCACATTAACATGAGAGCATATGCGTGAGTGCAGTTTTCTCAGATATACCGTGTGCTCTGCTCTCTCTTTATATTGCGTGTGCTCAAACATTGTCCTGTGCACTCGTGAATCTCTATGTGCTCTTGTTCTTGGAATTCTCTTCTCTCGTGGTTTTATTGTTTTTAGAAGCTGTCAACCATCAGACTTCCTCGATTGACCAATGAATATACCTTTAAAATGTAAAGAAATAAAGGAGCCATTATTGTATGTTGAATATACAAACTTCATGATGTAGCAACTTCAATTTTAGTCAGGCAGTTTTCTATTTTGTATTTATTTGAGTGCTTATATAGTTTATATCAGTGCTTCTCAGGCTGTATCCAAAATCGCCTCCTATACCCTACATTAGTCCACTCATTCAGTTCACTTGAAGGAGTGAATGAAAACGAGTGAGTGAATTTGGACACTGAGTGCACCGGAAGGACTGCCGCTTTTGCATAGTTTGCTTGCTGTAGGCTTAATAAGCATCTGAAACGGGCAGGTCCAGTAGTAAGATTAAAGGAATTATCTTGAACTCTTGTCACGGAAATGATGTATAAACCCTAGTTAAACAATTTAATAGTCGATTTACAATGAATTTGTACCTGTGTTGTATTACGTTGTATTACGCCATGGACGAGTGCGTTTGTAAAATGAATGGATGGATGATTCAGCTGTGGGCGCCATCTTCTGGTGAGACAGACGCGTGACTTTCACAGTGCATTATGGGTTATCTCTAGCCGTTGAGTGTACATCGGTTGCACACTCATTTTTGTGGTGCATTGTGGGATTGAATGAGTGCACTTGAGAACGCCCACTATGGTTTCGGACACCACTTAAAATGGCTGTCCCCTCAAATAGTGCCCTATTTTTGATGAAGGAAAAGAATGGTGAGATTCGGTTGTTTGCGCTGAATATCTTGAACTTTACAACAATATCATGATCTTATGTGTGTGATTTGGCTTCATGCAGTTTATTCATTCAAATTTCAAACGAATGATTTTAAGTAAATGGAAGAGCGATTGTCCTGAGAGAAATGGCCTTCTGCTGAATCTTTTAATGCTACAAACATCCGAGATGTAGAAGTCTAAAAGATCCAAGTAAACTTTACATTTCAGTTTGCTTATTCTAGTTGATGCATGACTGAGTTAACAAATATAATAAATGTTTATTTGTCAGAAAAGTGCTTAAACTAGATTGAACTCCTCAAATGAGCCAGATGTGCTGCTGACAATCTGTTAAATTATTTTGTACATTGTAAATGCTTCACTTTAGTTTTGATGTCTCATATGAAAAAATTCAAATCAGTACATTATCTGTTTTTAATTCATCATTGTCTTTGTATTTTCCTTCAGATTGCACAGAAAAGCGAGTAAATGTGAATACAGTCACTGATTCAATGAAGCCACTGTTGAATGAAGTGTATGTGAATGTAGTGAATGAACAGGAGGGGAGGAGTTCACTTTAATAACATAAGACCCGCCCACCAGTGTCAATCACTCTGACATCATCAACATTCAGCTCCAGCTACAACACAAACATTTTTAATTTGAAAGATGCTATTTGTTATTACTCTGACTCTATCAAAACAAAAATATATATTTTCATTTTTTTTATTTTGTTTGGCAATTTTTTTAATCCATAAACAAAAATTATAGGCTCAATTCCTACTCTTTCACATTTTCTGATTGAGGTTGACACACTGCTCATCTTTTGTTTGACTGGCAATATATGTCAGGTTTTTGAAACTATATGAAAAATTAATTTCTATTGACTCAAGTTCAGACAGCTCTCTTGCATTGCTTTTATTTTATTTTTGGATTATTATATTTTTTCCCTTTATTGTAAGCTACCTACCCTTTTATTGTTAAAATTTTCCTAATCGCATGTATACAGTTATTCTTACTTGTATCTTCTTTTCTTTGATCATTTTCATCTGTTTGTTTTTTTATAAAAAAATATATATTTGATCAAAGGACAAAAAAAACAAAAAAAGTTTTTATGAGCCTCTAGAATCCGTCCAGTGAACGTGAGAAATGTTAAACTCGCATGTAAAAAGCTTCTTTGTCATTTAATAATGTTACACTTCATACCTGTTACTTTATTAACATAATACTAGTTTTGATTTTGTGTGAGTGTCAGAAAGTGTCATATGTGCTTTTAATAAGACGTTTTGCCACAGCAGTGCTTCTCTAACCACTATATTCGCTGTTTTTATATAATTAACACCAGTACCAGATTAATGTTGATGCTCAATACTGATTACAGTCTGTTTCCAAAGCTCTGTATTCAAGCTGAAGCACTTAAATTAGCCTCGTTGCACTTGTAGCAGAAACACGATAAACAGCTTTGTTCGGTTCTAGCAGTGATATGATACCACATGCATTGTGCTTTGTGTTGTTTTATTAAATCTGACAACAGCATCTGCTTGATGAATAATGTGCATGTTATTGATATATCGCTGATCTTAATGTTGGATAATTTCTGTCCTCTAGTCAAGTGGACAAACACTGATGCAGCTTTTGCTTCCTAACGGCTGTCTTTAAATGCAACATGTAAATAATGTGCCTAAATATACATTTGTATGTACTAAAATATAATAAAAATACAAATTGTGTGTGAAACATGTTGCTGCGTACTGTATGTTCTATGATTGATGTACAAGATCAGATCTACAGAGTAAACTGAATATGACCAGAAACTGTTTCACTGAATGAAACAGCACTAAATAATAATAATAATGATGATAATGTTTTGTGGTCGATTGATATATGACTTTTTTATTTTTATTTTAGAGTTTACTTTTTTACATTTGTATTATTTTACAGTTTAAAAGTATCATCTAGACGGGCTTTTATTGTGAATCTCAAGTGCTGCCATGAAAAGACTTTTAAATACACTTCATCTTTTTCAACACACGATGGCAGTAGAAGAAAATGGAAATGTTAGTAAATGAGATATAATCAGGGGTGCACATAAGTGGTCCGCAGGTGCGACCAAAATAAGACATGCGCTGTGCAAATTACTTCAGAGCGCGCGTTTGCGTACCGACATGATTGGCAGCTGTTAATGCACAATTACCATTTTAGATCGACAAACTGTACTGTATTAGATTTCTATTCAAACTGAAAGCATAAATCTAGGCTAACGTTTTCAAAGCACAATGCAAAACTCTGACATTTCATTCACTGACGCTCTACAATCGGCAGCGCTAAACCCGGAAGCGCATATGCTTATTTTAACCCGCCAAAATAAAAGCTTGCTGATTTTAAGTTTGAAAATAAAAATAATAAAATAATTCAAATTAAAAATAATAATTAAGGTTCAAATCAAAATAATAATAATATAAAAAAATAGCATTTTATTTTTTAAGTTTACTATAAAATAATTGTATTTGTATTTAATACTCCCTTTTTATTTTAGAATAAAATAGTATTATCACACTTTATTATTTAGTTTAGTTCATTAAAAAAAAAAACTAATTAAAGTGCAATAATATTATCACTATTATTAAATAATTTTTTATAGTAATATTTGATGGGTCACACCATGTGCCGTGTGAGGACCAAACCAAATCTCCAGGTTCTCATATGAAAATCAGGCTGAAAAACTTATGTGCACTCCTGGATATGATCCCTGTCTTACATTGCAAATGTGAAAAATGTGCAATAAAAATGTAGAATTAAAAAAAAATTATGTTTCTATTTTAAGTCATTTCAAATAATCTCTTTTCTATTTCATATTTCTATTTCAATTTTTCTGCCCATCAAAAAATCGATGAAAAACTCAACACATACCAGATTTCAATAAGCAGCACACCTGTTTTCATCGAAGAAGAAGGGTAATGTTGCAAATTAATAAATAAACAAAAAGAGACACATATAAACATGACTGTCAATTCATATACAAAAGTTTAAAGTTTCCACAGGTCAGCTCCTAATGGACTAAATAGTGATAGAGCAATTTTCATATTCAGTCAGAAGGGGGAGCTACTATGGAGAACGAAACCTGCAAAAATTTTCATATTCAGTCAGAAGGGGGAGCTACTATGGAGAACGAAACCTGCACCATTTCTTTGGGTCGTTTGTAAAGTCACAGATACTGTACGGACAATGCAGCTCAGTTTATGTATCTTGCTCTGTTGAACGGCAAAAGTGACTTTACGTAGGCCATACTGGATTAACACCATGCATCTCCTGTCAGCGGGAAAGCCACGCCCCCAGCTATGACATGACCCGAGCAAGTCCATGGTTGACACCCTCTCATTAGCATGCTGTGCAGAGGAAAAATAAATGTGGAACTACATTCAGAAATAAATGAGTGATCAAAGGAAAATAAATAGGATGAGTTTAGCATTTCCTTAAACATTTTCCATTTGTCCACCAATTTATTTTATTTATTTGCCTACTTTAATCACATGTTTAATTATTTCTATATGTATTTAAACAAGAATTTGTGTATTTATACAGACATTTATTTATTTATTTATTTGTGTATTTATTGTTTTTGCAGGTTTCGTCCTCCATAAACTACAGCAGCAGCATCTGCATTAGGAGAGTCACATGTTTCTGTACAATATCATCCTGAAAGCATCCAAGAAAGAATGATTCACTGGTAAAATGTTATAGTTAAATGCTAGCAATTTATATGTTGTTTGCATATGGCTTTATTTAATCAGAATACACAAATTAGTTTTGAATGGCCTTCAAAGGAAGATGTCTGTGTAGTTTTCAATCATCATCGGTATGAAAAATCTTAAAGATAAATATTACACATGACTCATTTAGGAAAATATAGATTTTAGGAGATTATGGAAATATTTGATAACTAATGTACAGATTATTAAAAATAAAAATTTTTTTAAGGCCTTGTTTTTCTAGTTAGTGCTCCAGCTGGGTCTTTAGTAGAGATTTACTGTCTGTACACCATTAAACAGGTTATAAACCCCTGATAAAATCCATTTAATATCATGATTTTAACAGAAGCACTTTACACTGCAGCCTGTTTACGGTTAAAGTGTCTTTAAAGTTGCAGTTCTTCTCTCTCATCTGCTCTCAATTGATGTCAATCATTCAGATTATTGTACTGAGCTCATATCTTGCTATTTTTTTTCATGTGGTGCTTCAGTGACTGATGAAGCTGATGTCAGTGGTTTAGTTGCTCTGTGGAGTTTCATCATGGTCTGTGGGAAGCAGAGAAACAATGACTGAACCAAACAATGATTTTAACAACAGAGAAACTTGATCAGACCAAACATCTGTAGATCATGGGGTTCAACAGACATGAATGAAAATATGCTAAAATAGTCATGATGAGAGATGAAGATCAAACTAGAGCAGAGTGGAATATAAACCATAAACCACCATATAACCACTGCAGCGACGACCAATCAGATCACAGCTTCAAAAGTATCACAACAGCGCTGAAAAGAACAGACTCTTTCAAACAGACTCATGTGAGTTATTATAAGCTCAAGCATCTTTAAATATGTAATAATATGAATATTAGGCTGTGTTTGGACAAAACAATCAATGTGATTTTAGACTAATCAGCTTTTTACAACCTTGCCTGACTTAGATATGACATGATATTTAAACGTTGACTAATTAATATCACTGTTAATATGAGAGATCAGTCTGGTAAATAAATGCTAACAAAATTTCACAGAGTCTGAAAGCTCACAGCTGACGTACCTCTAGCTGGACCTGTATTGAGATTCTCAGTCTGTTTGACGGTTGAATTGTTCACTGCACAGCTGGAGGACACACAGTTTTAGCTGGATGATGTTTCTGGTGATGAGGAACTTTGTGGAGTCGCTGATAATGACAGATGTTACTCTGATGTTATTGTGCTGATATAAACATTCCTAATTTTTCATTATAATTAAAGCTGTCAATAAAAATGTATGTGACGTGCAGAGCAGAACTTAGGGGGCCGGGGGCCCCTGGGCTTGAGGTTATGTTTGGGCTGTATACACTACAAATGCCACCAACTAGAACATCATTATGGAGCAACACAGAAAATAAAATATACTTTGGGGTTCATATACAGTACTATTAATAAGCAACATGTCTAGCCTATAGTCAAAGTTTAGATGTAATATTAAATAGTCATTATAATACAGTAAGCAAGATGTGTTCTTTCAGTTAAGAGATCAAAACCCTGAAATAACATTGACAAAAAAAAAAGTCAGGGATGTATTAGTATTAAATATCTGTTATATCTGTGTCCTCTTATGTCAGGTTCTAATTTAATCAATAAATTCAATCCGAATAAAAAAGACATGGCTTTTATCAATCAAATTAAATTACTATCAACAAAATCCATAGATGGATTTTGCATAAATTATGTAAAGTTAAAATATAACATTTAAATGTAGAAATATTAAATGACTGCAAAAAAATGAAATAAGCTACTTTTTAAATATGAAACAACCGCCAGTAGGTGGCAGCAAGTGACTGAGTGAGTGAGTCTTAATGAGTGAGTCGAATCAACTGATTCGTTTTAAAAGGGACTTTGACTTCCGGTACAGAAAATACAAATAAAGTGCAGACATACATAAAATAAGAGAATAGAAAATAAATTATAAATAACAATAGTAATGAAAATATACAGAAAAAGGAAAAATGTCCATAGACAGAACTGTGAATGTGCATA